>NC_045548.1:65851390-65861390 GCF_009769535.1 Thamnophis elegans
ACATATGTGCGAGGGGAACCTTTACCTTTACCTTTTATACTGGTAACAATAGTAATAATATAACAGAATGGTTTTGCTTAAGTTTCTTTTTATATTAGCTTATTTATAGTTATGTTGAATATTTTGGTGTCTTTACAGATCATCTTTATATTTAGTCCATACATAGCAATAATCTTTCTTCGTCTAATTTCTACCTCTTATCTCTAAAATCTATTCCACGTCAAGTAATATTCTGTGCCAACTTTTTTCTTTCATTTTTAAAGTCAGTCTGTCCTTCTCCGCGCAATCTAATATTTTCCGAATTATATCCTCCTCTGGTAGAATATTCCCATATATTTTTCAAATATAATCCTTGCTGCTGTCAGTACATGCAAAACAGTGGTGGGATGCTGTCGATTTAACAACCGGTTCGGTGAGCGCACTTTGCGTGTGCGCCAAAAGAACTTGTGCGCAGTGCTGAAAATAGAGCATTTAGAAGCTCAGCTGCTTACTTTCCAAGTCAGCAACAGTAAGCAGAACAGCGAGTTTGGGGGGGGGGGGGGGGTAATCAGCTGTGCTACGCGATTGAGATAGCAATAGCAATAGCAGTTAAACTTATATACCGCTTCATAGGGCTTTCAGCGCTCTCTAAGCAGTTTACAGAGTCAGCATATCGCCCCCACAGTCTGGGTCCTCGTTTCACCCACCTTGGAAGGATGGAAGGCTGAGTCAACCTTGAGCCAGTGAGATTTGAACTGCCGAACTGCAGCTAGCAGTCAGCTGAAGTGGCCTGCAGTACTGCATTCTAACCACTGTGCCACCTTGGCTCTTTCAAGATGAGCTAGAAACCAGGAAATAAAGGACAGGATAGGGCGGGGGCAGGTGGGCGAGGCCAGCTGATTGTCAAAGCTACCGGTTCAGCCGAACCAGTCCGAACCAGCTGAATACCACCTGTGATACAAAACTAGATATGTAGTCCCTTTATCATAACACTCTGGCATCATATCCAACAGAAATACTTCTGGTCTATAGATTGTTTAATCATCTTTTCCAACCAGTTACGTATTTTCTTCCAATATTTTTTTGCTTTTTTATAAGTGCCCCATGTATGATAGTAAGTACCTGGGGTCTGATTGCATTTCCCTAATGTCACACTTTGCAATGGTCTGCATGGATGGAGGTTGGCTTTGTGACATTCTGAACCTCCTTTGCACTGGTAGTCCTTGACTTACAATCTTTTGTTTAGTGACCGTCCGAAGCTACAGTGGTACTGAAAAAGTGATTTATGACCGTTTTTCACCCATGATCATTTCTGCATCTGATCAAGATTCAGATCATTGGCAGTTGGTTGATATTTGTGAGGATTGCAGGGTCCCGGATCATCTTTTGCAAACTTCTGTTTTGTTTAGTTTACTTTATTGTCATCGTACATGGTACAACGAAATTAAATGCTATCTTCAGCATACATTACAATTATTAAATTAAAACCCCAACCATACATCCCTTACATTCTTTCTAATTGAAACTGAAAACCCAATATTGCACCATACTGTAGAATTCAATATGGTTACTGCTCTGGGATAGAAGCTGTTTTTCAGCCTGTTTGTCCTTGTTTTTATTATCCTGTACCGTCTGCCAGATGGTAATAGTTAAAAAAAAAAAGTGCTCAGGGTGAGATGGATCTTTGAGAATGTTTTGAACTTTCTTAAGGCAGTGAGAGCTATAAAGCTCATCCAAAGAGCTTTTTTTCTGACAAGCAAAGCCAATGGGGAAGCCAAGGTCACCTAACAATCATTTTGTTCTGCTACAGCAGAAGCGTCCCGGGCGCAGAGTTCGGTCGGGTTACAGGGGGCGCTCTCACCCTTTCGAGACCCAGAATTTATTCTGGGGGTCTAGGGGAGCTCTACCCTTGCCCAGCTGCTCACCTCCCCCTCTTTTCCCGAGGGGAGAGTTTTCAAGCTGCTAGACAGCTGATTTACGCTGTTCTAGCAGCTTAACGCAATCACGGGGCTGGCGTTCCCAAAGGAATGTCCTTCAATGCCTACGGTGCCACCAGAAGTCAGTCACCTAACAATCATGTGACTGACTTAACTGCCCCAGAGATTCACTTAAACACAGAGATGGGTTCCTACCAGTTCGCACCTATTCGATAGAACCAGTTCGTCAAATCTACCAAACCGGTTAGAAGAGGTTCCACCAGTGGACCCGGAAAGCAGGCCACACCTACAGAAGAGGTTCCAAAATTTTTTGAAACCCACCACTGGTCCTTGGATATGATTATTCTACACTATCATGCTCATATTTATAAAACTCAGTGCCTCTGTGAAAGGTAAGGATGACTACTGCGTTTGTGGTGCAATCAGAACATTGCGTGCGTTGAGGTTGTTTTAACGCAAACCAAAGATGCCTTTTAAAAAACAAGTTTACATCATATTCTTATGCATGCCAGTGCGGTGTGTGGGGTAATTTAAGGTGGTTCTGACAAGTGTCGTCGACATCTTCATATCCGGTCACATGGGCGGCAAGCCACTCCCATCCGGTCACATGGGCGGCAAGCCACTTCCACAAAGGAGGCCACACTCACAGAATAGGTTCGAACAATTTTTGAAACCCACCACTGCTTAAACACCACCATGGCAAGAAAGGTTGTAAAATGGGCCAACAATCACTTAACGACTGTCTTGCTAATCAGCATAAATTTGAGGCTCAATTGTGGTCATAGGTTGAGGATGACCTGTACTGTCCTTCGCTTGTTGAAGGAGCTCAGAAAGGTTGTGTCCCACGCTATGTCTAGTTTGATGAAAAGACGGACTAGGGGTGACACGATAGCAGTGTTCCGATATCTCAGGGGCTGCCACAAAGAAGAGGGAGTTAAGCTATTCTCCAAATCATCTGAGAGTAGGACAAGAAGCAATGGGTGGAAACTAATCAAGGAGAGAAGCAGTTTAGAACTAAGAAGAGATTTCCTGACATTTGGAACAATTAATCTGTGGAACAGCTTGCCTCCAGAAGTTGTGAGTGCTCCAATACTGGAAGTTTTTAAGAAGAGATTGGACAACCATTTTTTTCTGAAATGGTATAGGGTTTCCTGACTGAATAGGGGGTTGGACTAGAAGACCTCCAAGGTCCCTTCCAACTCTGTTATTTTATTCTATACTCTGGACTGGCACCCAGGGAAATTCTCCTCTGCATGGAGCTTATCTGACTCCTCCTGAAACAAGCTCAGTTAATTTGCTCAGGATGTAACAATCCAAACAATTTAAAAGGCTGTTAAACCACTTAAGGGTCCCCCAAGTGCCAAATGGGAAGAAGATATGCGGAAAGGAGAGGGGGGGGAATAAAGTCAATCTGATCTGAGAGCTCTGAGTAAATTACTTGCCAAACATTTGATTTAATTCAGCTGCCCAGATCTTAAGCTTCTAGTTTGGTCTCTTTAGGGAGGGATTCCTTTGAGTAAATTGGCTTTGGAAAGATTAGAAGAGGTCAAAAGGTCCTCTGGCTCAGGGCAAAATGTGGTAGGTGTGAATGTACAGAGATATCTGACTCTTTTGTCACCTTAAGAGTGACACATTTAAGCTCAAGGCATCATAAAGTTGTTAGTTTTTAAGGAAGAACTCCCTGACCTAGTACTTACCTTCAAAATTCCCAGTTTGGTTTCTCCCGCCACTGAGCAAAAAAAAATTGGAATACTTCATCCAGTTTTGGTCGCCACAATGCAAAAAAACAGGTTGAGACTCTAAAAAGAGTGCAGAGAAGAGCAACCAAGAGGATTAGGGGACAGGAGGCTAAAGCATATAAAGAACGGTTGCAGGAACTGGGTATGTCTAGTTTAATGAAAAGAAGGACTAGGGGAGACGTGATAGCAGTCTTCCAATATCTCAGTGGCTGCCACAAAGAAGAGGGAGTCAAGCTATTCTCCAAAGCATCTGAGGGCAGGACAAGAAGCAATGGGTGGAAACTAATCAAGGAGAGAAGCAACTTAGAACTAAGGAGAAATTTCCTGACGGTTAGAACAATTAATTAGTGCCGCCCAAAGTTATAAATGCTCCAACAGCAGAGGTTTTTAAAAAGATGTTGGATGGCCATTTGTCTGAAGTGATGTAGGGTTTCCTGCCTAAGCAGGGGGTTTGGCTAGAACAGTGTTTCTCAACCTTAGCAACTTGAAGATGTCTGGACTTCAACTCCCAGAATTCCCCAGCCAGCAAATGCTGGCTGGGGAACTCTGGGAGTTGAAGTCCGGACATCTTCAAGTTGCCAAGGTTGAGAAACACTGGGCTAGAAGACCTCCAAGATCCCTTCCAACTCTGTTATTCTAAAATTCTAAAATACTGCTCATTGTCAAAATTGTCACTTCCTTCCTATGCAGCATGCACTGTGCTGAACCTATTAGCTTCAATCCTGCATTGTTGGCTGCTATTATTTTTTAGCAATAGCAATAGCATTTAGGCTTACATACCGTCTCCCAATAGTTTACACCTCTCTGTAAGCAGTTTACAGAGTCAGCATCTTGCCCCCAACAATCTGGGTCCTTATTTTACTGACCTCGGAAGGATGGAAGGCTGAGTCAACCTTGAGCCTGGTAAGATCCGAACTGCCAAACTGCAGGCAGCCAGCTATCAGTCAAATGTAGCCTGCAATACTGCATTCTAACCATTGCGCCACCACAGTGGTGTCAGTCATTTTATCTGTGTTCCATCTGAAAAATAAGGGTAATGCCCAGTAGCCTGACCCTTATCACAAAACAGGAATGGCCAACCCGTTTTTCAGAGCAAAAGACCATGAATGGTTGTATCCAGGTTTGGTTGCCACAATATAAATTAGACTTTGAGATTCTAAAAAACATGCAAAGAAGAGTAACAAAGATGATTAGGAGACCGGAAGCCAAAATATATGAAGAGCAGTTGCAGGAATTGGGTATGTCTAGTTCAATGAATAGATGGATTAGGGATGGCATAGTAGCAGTGTTCCAATATTTGAGGGGCTGCCACAAAGAATAGGGGCGGTCAACCTATTCTCCAAAGCATTTGAAGGCAGAACAAGAAACAATGGATGGAAACCAATCAAGGAGGGAAATAACCTAGAACTAAGGAGAAATTTCCTGACAGTTAGAACAATTCATCAGTGGAACAGCTTGCCTCCAGAAGTTATGGATGCTGCAACACTGGAAGTTTTTAAGAAGAGATTGGACAACCATTTTTCTGAAGTGATATGGGGTCTTCATCTTGCAGGGGATTAGACTAGAAGACCCCCAAGGTCCCTTCCAACTCTGTTATTCTATGATGGTCCATGGCAGGAGGCCACATTGCTTCGTGCTGGATTTTGCTGACCTTTGTAAGTACAAATGAAATTAGAAGAATCAATTTCTGTGTAACATTTTCCTTTTTTACTGGAAACCGAGTCCGGATATGTGAGCATTCTAGTTAAGAAGACACAGTTCAGCCAAAGTTAAGGTGTCTTTAGGAGGTATCCCACTTGAAGTGAGTCCCTCTGAATTCCTGGTGCTTAAAGAGGTAAAGATGGCCAGAATTCATGCTTGAATCCTGATAATTTCATGGACACATCCATGCAGTTTTCTTGGCAATAGATGGAAGAGGATCTTTCCTCTCCAAGTAAAAAGCACGCTGGATTGCCTTGTGTGACTAATTGCATTGGGAAGGAGCATGCACACATGTTGATTTTTATAAAATCCACAGAACTAATGTCCTTAAGTTTGATTAGATCAGGTATGTTTTTGCCTTATTGGGTTCTTTCTTTTCCAACAGCATGCCAATTTCTCTGGTTATCTGCTTCCTATTCTCTTATTCTAATGCCTACCTCATTTCCCCCTCTTCTTTCAGAATAATAAAGTTGGAAGGGACTTTGGAGGTCTTCTAGTCCAGTGGTTATCAACTGATCGTCCATGGACCACTGGTGGTCCTCAAGAAAATTTTGGTGGTTCGCAGAAAAATTATTTGCATTTTTAATATTGTTCTAAATTGGGGGTCCTCAAACTACGCCCCCCTGGGCCGGATACATGCAATGAGCGCTTGTGTTGCTACAGAGAGTCTCCCCCTTCGGGGTCTTTTTGTGTGGTTCAGAGGGGGACAGAAATTCTGATTTGTGGTATGATTCAGCCTCCTGGTGTGGGGTTTTGGGTGAAGGCTGGAGGGAAGTGCCATTGGTGGTGACGACCCTGAGGGCCTTGTTCCAGTGGGACTCTATCATGGCCTGGAACTGGCTGACCAGCTCAGCCCGCTGAGCCTCCAGGTGCCAAAACCTGGCCTTGCACTCCCGCAGGTCTTCCCTCTGCTTGGAAAACCTATGCTCGTAGTCCTCAGTGAGATGCTTCTACCAAGCTTCCTTCTCGGTCAGATCCAATTTGAACTGAGCTGTTTTGCCAACTCTTTCTCATGGTGGCTGCTTAGCTCCAGCAACTGCTTTCTGTTGGGGGTCTAAGGAGCCGGAGCAGGCAGGAGATGATTGGCTGGGAGGGGAAGGGCGAGTAGAGGCCGGCAAGGTGCCCCTCCACATGGGTGACATCAAGGTGCCATGCCTACCCAGCAGTGGTGGGTTTCAAAAATTGTTCGAACCTACTCCATGGGTGTGGCCTCCTTTGTGGGAGTGGCTTGCTGCCCATGTGACCGGTTGGGTGTGGCTTGCCGCCCATGTGACCGGATATGAAGATGCCGAAGACACTTGTCAGAACCACCTTAAATTACCTCACACACAGCACTGGCATGCATAAGAATATGATGTAAACTTGTTTTTTAAAAGGCATCTTTGGTTTGCGTTAAAACAACTTCAACACACACAATGTTCTGATTGCATCACAAACGGAGTAGCCATCCTTACCTTTCACAGAGGCACTGAGTTTTATAAATATGAGCATGATAGTGTAGAATAATCATATCCAAGGACCAGTGGTGGGTTTCAAAAAAATTTGGAACCTCTTCTGTAGGTGTGACCTGCTTTCCGGGTCCACTGGTGGAACCTCTTCTAACCGGTTCGGTAGATTTGATGAACTAGTTCTACCGAATAGGTGCGAACTGGTAGGAACCCACCTCTGCTACCCAGTCACATGACCACCTAGCCACACCCATGTTTTTTAATGTTGTAATTTTATAGGAAGGCGGGCAAGCTGTTCTCTTTTGATATAGATAGGCTTGCGTCTTTGCCGTTTTGTTACTCGTTGAAGGGCAAGATTAATCAGTTTATTTATAAATTGCTGACCATGTATCAAGAGTTTTTACAGACCAAAGGGGGATAAAGCTATGATCTGAAATCCCGATGATAGTTAAAGAGCAGGCACAGTGCAGAAGTTGATGGAGTTAACTAAAATGGCAAAATTGACACTGTGATTAAAGAAAAGAACGTAAGTACTTTTGTTTCCACAGGGAAACCGCTTCTGCACTTCATCCTTGATGCGGAGAAGAATGGAACTCTGATTTTGGGTTTCACTGATTAGACTGATAGGTCTTTAAAGAAATGGCTTGTTCATATTATTATGAAAAAGCAAAAAAAAGTTGTGATTTGATGTTAAACGCCTTATTTTACTGTAACAGAGAAAGTCAGAAATCAATGCTTCTTTTTCTTTTTCCCCCCCTTATCTTCCCTCACTTCCCCTTCCCCTTTCCCTCCCCACTGCTTTCCTATTTATTTTGCATTTTACAATACTTTATAACTCCATAAAAATGTTAAAGTATGAAGAGGCGGCAGAAAGATAAAGACAGGCACCAAAAATGCACAAAAGTTTTGTGTTCATCCTGTAGGAGAGGGGCCTACAACCTCTAGGCTTCAGCCCACTACTGAGTCTTGACCCCTTCAGAACTGGGCCACAGAAGTGGGGGGGGGCAAATGTGCCTGTGCATATCGCCACTTGTGTGAGTGTTGTGGCCCGCCAGTGGAGCTGGCAACAGATTCGAACAGTGAGGAGGTTGGGGAGGAACATAGGCCAGTCCTGGAGTCTGGGGAAGGCTCTGATGAGGGCTCTGTGTCAGAGGAAGAGAGGGGGCCAGAGCCATATGCCAGTTATCAGCTGCCTTCAGAGTCAGACATTAGTGAGGCAAATGAACAGCTGGAGCCTGTTGCTAAGTTTTGCAGATATTGGCCTGGCAGCTCTCCAAGCCAGATAAGGTCTGTGACTGTAAATCCTCCCTTGAAAGATTTTGTTGGATGTGAATGAGCAGAATTCACAGCAAATTAAGATAATGGTTTTTTGTCAGGACAAGGAGTTTGCTTCATACTCTTGGAAAGCATAGGTTAGAAGCGTGAGCAGTAGACAAGCACATGTTCACACACGCACACCGTTTGGATGTGTGCACCCGCAAATGGAGCTGCACACACTCATGCCCGCCACTTATAGGGATCCATTCCCTCTCCCTGCCGCTCCCCCAGTCTGCAAAGCCCAAAGGGTTGGGGGAACTTTATTCTAGGATACATGGCAGATAATTTGCTAGAGATGTGAGTTATCAAACAGGAGATGGGTGATCAGCCAATTTCATTTCAAGTTATTACTGTAGTCAGTTTGGTGTATTTGCAAATAGTACTTCCAGAACTTACTCTGTTTTTAGTTTGATCTGTGAATTTTATTTTCATTATCAATAAAGTATCATTTTTCGACTCCTCCGGGATTGGGCGGCCTATAAATTTAATAAACATTTAAAAAACAGTTTCCTTGAATCATTTTCTTCTCATCATAATAATGAGTAATTGTAGCCAGCAGCATCTACTGGCATAAGAAAATCTCTTTTATAATTCTGAATTTGAAAATCAGTGAGAACCTTTCTCGTACCACAACTAAAACTCTCTCTTCACATCCATCTTTATCCTTTTTCTCACACTCATCCTATTCTTATTGGGGTCATTAGGGTTATAAGTTTCCTTCCAAAAAGTCACATGCTGTTAATATAGTAAGAAATGAAAGTGAAACATCTTAGCTAATGGCTTTTCAATTCAAGCTGCTTCTTTGTTTCTTGGCTGTTTAGAGATGGAGAGCTAATACTGTAGCATAAGTAGTCAGAATGCACTACAACTAGCTATTTCTTCTTTTTCCCCTTAACAGTTTTGTTTTTCTGGAAATAAATGATGGAACAATAAAATAAAACTAGAGATGGCAAAATCCATACAAGGGGTGGGTTATGGCAGGCACTACTGCTGGTTCGCTCGTGGGTGCGCCGTGCACATGGTCAGTGCAATAAAAATGGCACTGTCCAGAGAACTGATTTAGTGGCGTGGCAGGCCTGGGTCGCTGCCGGTTCCAGTGACCCAGGCCGCCAAACCACTACCGGTTTGGGCAAACCAATCCAAACCAATAGGAACCCACCACTGATCCAGACCTATTATACAATTTTTAGTTTGAGGCCAGGGAGATCTATAAGATGAATCAGGATGTTCTTGATTTTCATATTATTTGGTTGAATATTTTGTTAATTGCCTTACTGGTTTTAAATAAACTTGAAACTTGAAAGGTACAAAAATGTTGTATTAATGTTAATACTTTTTTATTTTATATGTATATATTTTCATAAATGAAATGACAAATTCGTGGCATTCACTTTTGTTCGGGGGGCGAGGGGAGAACATGCTTTGCAGTTTAGAAGTTTCTTTGGAAAAGACATTTAATTATAATACAATTTATGCAATGTGTGAGTCAATCACTTGACCTACTAAGGCATTTTATACCTGCAGAAATTACACCAATCACTTCTGAAGGAAATTGCAAGCAAAATCCATATTTTGAATACTCCATTTTTATCCAAATGTATTTAGCAAGCAAGCATGGTCTCTCTCAAAGTTTAGAAATTAAGAGATTAAGCCTAAATATAATATTAAGAAGTGGTCAAGACAACCATAATTTTAGAAAATTCAATGTTTTAGTTGCCCGAACTGATTTTATCATTTCACTGGTGCCTTACAATTTTATCTTGACTTGACTTACTTGACTTAAGTCTTTAGCGTCGGTACGGCATCGCCAATCCCTTCGCTGTAGAGTCGCATGCATCCCGAATCAACGGGATCCATGATTCTAGGCTGAGTACTACTT
>NC_045548.1:65866390-66036390 GCF_009769535.1 Thamnophis elegans
AGAGTCAGTAATACAACAGGAACCGGAAATGCATCACAGGAAAAATAGAGATGAACCATAAAATGCCAATGTGATACAGGAAACAACCACAATAGAGAGGAATGATAGAGCTAACAACTACAATAGAGAGGAATGATAGAGCTGCATATAAGGTAGACATAACACCTACAACAGTTGTAACTTTAAAAGGTCACTGAACAAATGGTTGTAAGTGGAGGACTACCTATAATGACTTGATTGAAGAAGGAGCCCAAGTAATTGGGGTAGACCCAGGGGTGGGTTTCTCGCCCCATTCCAACCGGTTCAGTTGGAACGGGGCCGGCGGCGTCCTCGTGCACGTGCGCAGTGCACGCATGCGTACTAGCGTCTGTGTGATGCTCCAGCTGCTCCTGGAGGATTGCGCAGGCGCTGTATGCATCCTGCGCATGCGTGGAAGCGCAGAACTTGTCAAAACTGGGTAAGAAACGCAGGCGGGCGGGTGGATCCCTCGGTGTTCCCGGAAGTTACTTACTTCCGGGTTCGCCGACCAACCGGTTCGCGGGGACCGCCACGAACCGCCTGAAACCCACCCCTGGATAGACCGCTCATTCATTTAACCAGATTAAGTGAATGGATACAGTGAAAAATCATGGCAGCAATAATTTTGACAGAGAATTTTTGAACGGGTTCCAAAAAACACCGTTTCTAGTTCAGCTAAGATTAGCCACTGAAAAACACCAGGGATGTTAAGAAGGATATCCAGCTCTTTACTGAACAGAAAAAAAGAACCGTTTAGAGTAGAGATAGGCCATATAATAACCACCAAGAACACCAGAGACCTCTGTATGCTCACCAAGGTCTCTGCTACACTTGACTTTTCAAAAGAAGAAGAAAAAGAAAGAAAAACAAGGAGGAAGAGGAGGATGTTATCAAACCACCAATGAGTTAAACGCTCTTAAAGATCTTAAGATGTAGTGTGAGCTCTAAGGCAACATAATACAATTTAAATGCCAAGGTTTTCCTGTTAAAAACAAACAACATCCTTCTGATCAGCCCCCTCCCCACAGTTATTAGGTGTACAGTGTAGTCTTGCCCATTTTGTAACTGTCAGTCTCCATAAAATATAATGTAGAGTTCTTAGCCCCTAAGATTTGTTTCTACCCAATCTAGCGAGATGTACAGGCATATCCAGCCAGGCATTAAAAAGTTACTCAATTGCACCACAGATTAAAAACATTGAAACTTTAACCAGTTACACACACACACACACACCCCTCTGGGTTTCAGGAGGTGCCAGATCAAAGCCTCACATGTGTAATGTTGCAAAAACCTTTCCTGATTTTTAAAGGCGGGGAGCTGTTCCCTCTCGCAAGAGGTCACTGGTTATTGGCATTTTCCCAGCCCAGTAGCATCTTTTGCCTTTGTTGTTGAGTTTCAAGGAGAAAGGGGGGGGGGGGAATGCTGAAACCTGAGCTGCGCGGTTGAATGGAGAAGAGGAAGACACCAACAAGATGAGGTGGTAATTTGACCTTCCTCCCATATTTGTTCATCTGAAGGACACTGCTTTGAACAAGACTTCAGCCTGAGAGTTTTCCAAAGTTCAAAGCAAACTGATGTGTCACTCTGGGGGTGCCTTAATCCCCTCACAATGTCCTCTTTGATTCAAAGGTCTGCTTGGGAGGCTGGTCCTCTTAGAGCCTCTGAAATGTTTTATTTTATTATTTTATTTTATTTTAATTATTTTATTTTGTTTTATTTTATTTACTTTATTTTATTTTATTTTATTATTTATTTTATTTTATTTTATTTTATTTATTTTATTTATTTTATTTATTTTATTTATTTTATTTTATTTTATTTATTTTATTTTATTTTATTTTATTTTATTTATTTATTTATTTATTTATTTATTTTATTTTATTTTATTTTATTTTATATTTTATTTTATTTTATTTTATTATTTATTTTATTTTTTATTTTATTTTATTTTATTATTTTATTTTATTTTATTATTTTATTTTATTATTTTATTTATTTTATTTATTTTATTTTATTATTTTATTATTTTATTATTTTATTTTATTATTTTATTTTATTTTATTATTTTTTATTTTATTTTATTTTATTATTTTATTTTATTATTTTATTTTATTATTTTATTTTATTTTATTATTTTACTTTATTTTATTATTTTACTTTATTTTATTATTTTATTTTATTATTTTACTTTATTTTATTATTTTATTTTATTTTATTATTTTACTTTATTATTTTATTTTTCTCATTTTATTTATCTTATTTTATTATTTTATCCTGCCTTTATTATTTTATAGGGAAAGAAACAACCAACCTATTCTCTTTCTCTCTCTCTCTCTCCCCCCCTCCCTCCCTCCCTCTCTCTCTCTCTCTGAAAAATAACATTTTCAATTAAAATATTATACTAAAAGGCAAAAGTTGAGTTAAGGCAGCAAACAATATATCTTCCTCCTCCTATTTTCTTCACAAGGACAACATCCCTTTGAGTTAGGCTGAGAGAGAGTGATCATCCCAGAGTTACTCCAGATGGCTCTCATTCCTAAGGCGGGTCTGGAACTCACTGTCTTCTGGTGATTGGCCCAAAGTCACCTAGATGACTTTAATGCCTGACGCAGGACTAGAATTCACCCTCTCCTGCTGATTGGCCCAAAGTTACACAAATGGCTTCCATACCTAAAAGAGAACTAGAACTCTCAGTCTCCTGGTTTGTAGCCCAGTTGTTGCAACTGTTCGTCATATGTTTTAGCCTTCAGCCCCCTAATCATCTTTGTTGCTCTTCTCTACACTCTTTCTAAAGTCTCAACATCTTGACCAAAACCGGATGCAGTATTCTAGGTGTGGTCTTACTAAGGCTTTATGCACTAGTATTGGCACCTCACTTGATCTTGGTTCAATCTCTCTGTTAATGCATTTTAAGATTGCATTGGCTTTTTTGGCTGCCGCCGCACAATACTAGCTCATATTCAATTGATTGTCCACTAGGACTCCAAGATCCCTTTCATAGTTGACTCTCACAGTTAACAAATGGTTATCAAAATTTCCCAACTATTCTGGCTGTATGGATTACAAGGCCGTAAACTAGCCCCTTTAGTGGTAGAATTTTAATTTTCCAACAGTCCAGAATTAAAGTATATATCCATGCTGTTGCAAGGAGGGTTTAAAAAAAAAAAAAGCTTGGGGCTGCGAGCAGAAGAGGAAGATATTCTAGCAAATCATCAGATGACTGAAGAAAAACCAAAATAATGTGGCAAACGTAGCAAAGGAATTAATCTAGTCCTGAAACCAAGGCAGTCCTTATTCAGAACCACAAATTCTAAAAACGGATCTGTGCATAAAAGATTATCTTATTACCGTAATTGCTACC
Organism: Thamnophis elegans; assembly: GCF_009769535.1. Classification (NCBI taxonomy): domain Eukaryota; kingdom Metazoa; phylum Chordata; class Lepidosauria; order Squamata; family Natricidae; genus Thamnophis; species Thamnophis elegans. Next base: position 65,869,770 of record NC_045548.1, read on the forward strand.
GTTTGTAGAAAATGAATGGTTGTCATGTAGAAATTTATAATTTTTCCCATGGCTAATCACTTTAAGCAAGCCCTACATAGGAAGGAATAAAATGGAATCTCAGAATTCCCTTTGTGTTCGATGTTGGTGTTATTTCGAGAATAGTTCTATATTCGATGGGCAATTTTAAAACCTCAAATGACTGCGATGTATGTACCAAATGTCTGATTTCCATTCACACAAGTCTGACTAATAAATGGAATAAAAGCAACGAGTAGGCCACATCTGAAGTAGATTCCGAAAACAGTGGTCTCAGTTTTCTAGAATGTAAATTTGCTTTAATGATAGCAGCGTGACCCATAACCCATTTTAAATAAGGGATGTGTGTTGAAGGTTTTATAGCTCTGTTGATTTCAGCAAAAATGGGATTGAGATATTTCAGTTTAGCTTGGTTGCAGATTGAGTTGCGAGACTATGACACCACATCCAAAATTGGGGGTTGTATCACTTAAATGGCTTAACAAAATGGTGATCAGCAATTCCAGTCCTTAAAAGATTCAGTCTGAAACATTTAATGTGGGTACATCTGTGGCCTGTGGTCATGGAAAATTATAACTTTTGCCTTTTAGTATAATATTTTAATTGAAAATGTTATTTTTCAAAGAGAGAGAGAGAGAGTATAGGTTGGTTGTTTCTTTCCTTGTTAAAAGGTAATATATCTTATTTTTCCCTCTCCTTCTAACTTTTTTCAAGTTATAATCTGTTTCTTGAGTGCAGAATCTGGTGCAAATTATATTCTGTTTCTCAAGCAAATTGAAGAAGGCAGGAAGTAAGAAGAACAGAGGACCTGATTATTTTAAGATAATATCCAGGAATAGAAAGGGTCTATTGCCTGAGGTAAATTATAATTAGGCACACATATCACTCTCACACCCTTCAGGATATAGGGACCCACTCCTCTGTGCTTTTCTACAAGCAATTGTTCTAAAATGGTCTCCTGTTTATTGTTGTCATAATTCTTTTGACTTGCTCTAAAGACTTAGAGTAAAATTGAAAGAGCCATGGGAGCATCGTCTACTTCAGACATGGGAAATGCCAATCCATGTGTAATTTACTGCTTACAGAAATTCTCTTTTCAAAATAGAAATATGGAATTTTTAATGCAGAAATGTCTGCTTTGCTTATGGAGATTCCCAATCACCCAGGTCATGGTTGTCCCAAAGGCCCTTTTCACAAAAGGCAACTGGATTTTTTTTCTTTGAAAATGTTTCACTTCTCACCCAAGAAGCTTTGTCAGTTCCAGAAGTGAATGGAACTGGATGAGAAGTGAAATGTTTTCAAAGAGGGGGGAAAAAAACCAAGAAATCCCAGTTGCCTTTTGAAAAAAGCACGTTTGGGACAAGTGCCTGCTTTATTTCTTCACAGCTATAAAGACAGTAGATATTTTATTTTGCAAAGCCACTTTTGTACATTCTACTAAGGAAGCAAGAACTTCCTTCATTAGGTTATTATCTTCATTCCAGCTGCTGACATTTGCCATAGATAGCACCAATTGCATTCACAGATGGATAGAATCAAAATCAGTAAGATCACACTTGGAATATTGCATGCAGTTTTGGTCACCATATTATAAAAAAAATGTTGAGACTCTAGAAATAGTGTAGAAAAGACCAACAACCGTGGATTAGGGGACTAGAGGCTAAAACATATGAAGCACCATTACAGGAATTGGACAGTGTTTCAGTATTTGAGGGAGTGCCACAAAGAAGACAAGTTGAATCGTTTTTTCCAAAGTATCAGAAGGCAAGACAAGAAACAATGGATGGAAACTAATCGGTTCCACCACAAAACCGCGGACGACAAAATCGCGGTCGACGAAAGCGCGCATTTGACGTCATCACAGCGCGATGAAAACATTGCGCTGTGATCGAAAAATGTAAAAATAAAGCGAAAACCTTACCCTAACCCCCCCAAACCTAACCGTAAACCTAACCCTAAACCTAACCCTTAACCTAAGCCTAAATCTAACCCTAAACTTAACCGTTAACGTAACGCTAAACCTAACGCTAACCCTTAGCCTAATGCTAAACGTAACCCTAACGCTCTAAACCTAACCCTAACCCTTAACCTAACCCTAAACCTAAACCTAAACCTAAACCTAACCCTTACCTTTATGTGAATCGGCTTGCTTTAATTTAATTTTTATTTCAATTTTTAATTTTTTTCGTCGCGCTGTGATGACGTCAAATGCGCGCTTTCGTCGATCGCGCTTGTGTGGACCGCGGTTTTGACGGGTCACGAACTAATCAAGGAGAAAAGCAACCTAGAACTAAGGAGAAATTTCCTAACAGGGAGAACAATTAACTAGTGCAGCACTGGGCCCTATCTAACAAAATGAAATTCAATGTAAAGAAAAGTCTTACACTTAAGCAAGAAAAACCAAAAGTACACAAATAGACTGGGTGAAACCAGGCTTAATAGCAGTAACTCTGAGAGGGATCTTGGAGTCTTAGTGGACAACCAGTTAAATATGAGCCAGCAGTGTGCAGTGGCAGCCAAAAAAGCCAATGCAATCCTAAATTGCATTAGCAGAGGAATACAGTCAAGATCAAGTGAGGTACTAATACCACTCTATAAAGCCCTAGTAAGGCCACACCTAGAGTACTGCATCCAGTTTTGGTCACCACACTATAAAAAAGATGTTGAGACTCTAGAAAAAGTGCAGAGAAGAGCAACCAGGATGATTAGGGGACTGGAAGCTAAAACATATGAAGAACGGTTACAGGAACTGGGCATGACTAGTCTAGGGGAGACATGATTGCAGTCTTCCAATATTTGAGTGGCTGCCACAGAGAGGAAGGGGTCAAGGGGGCACCTGAAGGCCAGGCAAGGAATAATGGATGGAAACTGGTCAAGGAGAGATTCAACCTAGAAATAAGGAGAAATTTTCTGACAGTGAGAACAATCAACCAATGGAATCGCTTGCCTTTGAAAGCTGTGGGAGCTTCATCACTGGAGACTTTCAAGAAGTGATTGGACTACCATTTGTCAAAAATGGTGTAGGGAGTCCTGCTTGGGTAGGGGATGCCCTACAAGGTCCCTTCCAACTCTGTTAATCTGTAACATCTTGCCTTTATAAATTATGTCTGCTCCATCACTGGAGGCCTTTAAGAGGAGTCTGGTTAGCCCCTTGTCTGGAATGATATAGGATCTCCTGGAGTTCTGAAGTCAGATTCACAAATATGTTATCACTGCGCAAAAGAAGTATGAATTGGCAAATACAGTTCATCTCCCACACATTTTCCTGTTAGTTCGACCGAACTAGCTTGCATAAGGCAAGGTTCATCTACGACAGTGAGATTTACACAATCTGACCTATTGTCCATAAATGGAGAGTAAGTTGTTTTATGGAGACTCAAGGAAGCTGGATGTTAAAGGAAGGTCTCTATCATGATTAACAATTGGGTTTCTTAACTTTCATTGTAGTCAAGTTTAATCCCATGGCCGTTAATGTGATTCATGGTAGAAATGTTAATTCATAAGACTGTTCCAGGCAAGTCGTAATTTACTAGTGATAACATGCTTAAATATTCTTTTGGCCTGAAATGTGGGTCATTTCCCAAAAGTATGTATGCAATAAGCTAATGGTGACCTTCAGAATGAATTCTTTAAGTATACTCTTAAAGAAGAGCAATTGCTTGGTGGTCAGGGATAAAACAGCCTGAACTGGAGACAATGAAGCATGAAAATCCTTGGATTTAGGATATAAATAGAGAAGAGGTGCTACAATATTGTGCCATTATTTGCTTTTGAAAATAGATAATTCCAGTAGAAAGATACAACTACCTAGATGTGGATTCAAGTGACAAATGTGTCTATCTACTTGGTGGAAATAAGTTCAAATTACTTCCAAGTAAGATGTCGCGTAGAATCACCCTTCAGTGTCTGCTTTTTCCATCCCACTCTCTCCTTAAACGTTTTTACATAATGTAATGACTCTTACCTAGAAGAGTGCAAAGGATGTTGCAGCTGGAACAATGGCCTATTGCTACTTTTCCTCTTTCCAAGTTCTTTATCAGAAGAAATGCAGAGAAAAGAGAATGGACATGTTTTGTTTCCCCCTCTCAAATCCTTGTCTAGAAAAGCAGAGGTAGGCAGGGGAAAAGTTCTAAAGAATGGGTTATTTAAGAATATTTAAGGAAAGAGAGGAGAATATACTGTATCTTTGGATGTTCTTGACATCAAATACAGCAAGTACCAGACTTAGGTGGAAATATTCCTCCTGACAAGATAGATGAAGTTCAATTTTATCTATGCACTTCACAGCTTTAGGTGACATGTACTGCTGACTGTTGTTTTGAAACATACTCTAAAAGGAATTAGGACGTAGAATTTAAATCTTGACTCGGATCCAGCAGCATTTCGCCAAGTCCTGAAATGAGCATGCTTCTCCATCTCATCAAATTACCATGGTACCACTTTGGTGGGAATACTAGGAATCAAATCTGGATCTTCTTTATAGAAAAATGTTAGGATTTGAGCAAAGGATCCCCATCATCTTTCCTAAAAGAAGGATACGGGTGGGTTTTTTTAAAAAAAGATGACTTAATTCTTGAGTTACTGCCAGATGTTGCAGACCAGGGTTTGGCAACAGTGAAATCAAGGGACTGGTCATTCCCCAAATTGCTTAGGTAAACAGTCTGGTGATTTATAAAGTTAATCATATAACAAATGAAGAAATGAGACCCACAAATCTTTCCCAGATAAGTTAAGATAAAACTATGTAAGAGCTCCAATCTTTGTTAAGCTTTTGATGCTTTCATGGATTTTACAACAACTCAGAAGAGTTGCTGAAGTCTGTCAAGATTTAATCTTACAAGATTTCAGGTGAATTGGAGAGTAGATGTAACATCTCTGAAGGAGTAAACCTTGATAACATTTTGGTATAATGAATCTTGATTCCGTAGCTTGGCCATAAAAGTGTTAAATGAGCATTTAAAAAGAAATTCCAAGTAAGCATGCTATGAATACAGTAACTCTATATATGCATTTTTTGGTGTTTTGTTAACAAGTTAGGACAAGAAACAATATTTAATATTTAATCATCAACCATTTAAATTAAACTATGTTCAATTTAGGGCTTCTTAAAAAAATAGAAAGTTGATAATGCCAGTAATAAGATTCACCTGTGCAAAGACATTTCTAATAATATCTTTTTTGGATTATAGGAACTGAGATAACAGTCATTACAGAATTTAGTAGGCGTAATTGGGAAGGAAACTTTGGGAAAAGCAGGAATCACTGAAAAGAAATGTGTTCTGTAAAATTTATGATTAATTACTTTAATTAGCAGAAAGAAGAGCCAAAGCAAGCTAAGACAAGGACTTCTTTTGGCCAGATAGCATCTTTAGAAATTTGAAAATATCTGGTGGATATATTCAGAAAATAGCTGCTACAGGAATCATAGAATAACAGAGCTGGAAGGGACCTTCCAAGTCTTCTGGTACAAACCCCTGCTGAAGCAGGAGACCCTATACCAGTGATGGCGAATCTTTTTCACCTCGGGTAACAAAAGCTATCGTGCGCGCTCACGTACCCACCCCCATAAGTTAATGCCCCAAGTGCCATGCCCCTTATATATGCACGTGTGACCCCACCCATGGCACAACAAAACCGCGCTCGGCTAAAGCGCGCCCGATTAAACCGCGTCGCTGACGTCATCAATAGGGCGAAAACAGCGAGCGCGGAGAAAGAAGGGCGCTTTAAATAGCGCTTTGAAAGCAAGCCGATTCAAGTTAAGGTAAGGGTTAGGTTTAGGGTTAGCTTTAGGGTTAGGTTTAGGGTTAGCTTTAGGGTTAGGTTTAGGGTTAGGTTAAGGTTTAGGGTTAGGTTAAGGGTTAGGGTTAGGGTTAGGGTTAGGGTTAGGGTTAGGGTTAGGGTTAGGGTTAGGGTTAGGGTTAGGGTTAGGGTTAGGGTTAGGGTTAGGGTTAGGGTTAGGTTAAGGGTTAGGTTTAGGGTTAGGTTAAGGGTTAGGTTTAGGATTAGGATTAGGTTTAGGGGGGTTAGGGTTAGGTTTAGGGTTAGGTTTAGGGTTAGGTTAAGGGTTAGGTTTAGGGTTAGGTTAAGGGTTAGGATTAGGTTTAGCGTTAGGTTAAGGGTTAGGATTAGGATTAGGATTAGGATTAGGTTTAGGGTTAGGTTTAGGGTTAGGTTAAGGGTTAGGTTTAGGGTTAGGTTTAGGGTTAGGTTTAGGGGGGTTAGGTTTAGGTTTAGGGGTTAATTTTAGGTTTAGCGTTTACAGCGTGCTTCTGTCTCCGTGCTGTTGTCACCCTGTGATGACGTCAGCTATGCGGTTTCGTCGAGCGTGCTTTAGTCGAATGCAGTTTTGTGGTGGAACCGACCCCACCCTGTTCTGTGTATATGTGCACTGTTCTCTTGGAGCGAAAATGCCCTTCTCTGCCCCTCCAGACTTCTTGTGGGCCCAGTAGGTTCGTTTTTCACGCTCCCCAGGCCCCAGAGGCTTTCTAGGAGCCTGGGAAGGGCCAAAACGGCCTCCTCTGCTCCCCCGGAGGCCCTCCAGAGGCCGTAAATGGCCTATTTTCTGACTTCTGGTGGGCCCAGTAGCTCCGTTTTTCACCATTTCCAGGCTCCAGAGGCCGTCTAGGAACCTGGGGAGGGTGAAAAAGACCTCCACCCTGGGGGGGCCCTCCAGAGGCTAGAAGTGGCCCGTTTTTCAACTTCCGGATTGCCCATTAGGCTGTTTTTCTCCCTCTGGTGGCTTTAGGAAGCTTCCCTGAAACCTCCGGAAGGTGAAAAACAGTCCAGCGTGCAAACTGGAAGTTCAAGTAATGAACATTTCATAAAATCTGTTGCTGAAGTACGCATCTCACTCTAACTAAGGGGTGGTCCTTTGATATATCGTTTGTTAAAAGTCTCCTTCTCTTCCCAAAAAACCTCATCCTATGCCAATGCCAACATTCTGAATTTATTTCCTCACCAACCAACCTTTTTCACCAGGCCCGAATCCTTAAATAGCTTATATATAAGGATATAAATAATTTGGATTTTTCCGAAAAGAATATTGGATCATTCCTGCTTGTAATCTCCATGGACATTTTTTCCCTAACCCTTCTGTTATACAGGTAGTTCTCAACTTACAACCATTTTTTTAGAAGTTACAAGGGCACTGAACAATGTGCTCTTCTTCTCTGTGATGTTAAATAACAAACAAACAAATAAATAAATAGAGAAAGTTTGGCATCCCACACTGAAAGAACTCAGTCTTTGTGATCCTGACTGGATGTTTCTATTGAATAAGATTGGACCAGTAAGAGTGCAAATGGCGCCCTCCACTTCCCAATACTGCAGCTCAATGATACTGGGGCAGTCTTCCATTGAGACCCTTCCATCAAGGGTCATCAATTGAGTGACCAATTGCTGTTCCATTCCATAATGCACCATGGCTGCTTTCAAAGCAGATGATGTCATGACTTCTCTCAAGGAAGTGCTAACTACTGTATTTTTCGGAGTATAAGACACAGCAGAGTATAAGATGCACCAAGGTTTTGAAAAGGCAAATTAAAAAAAAAGTTTTTGCATTCTGAAAACCTCTCAAAAACAACCCCTTTTTCACAAAAACGGGCCCATTTTTTTTTTAAAAAAGGCCATGGATAGCCTTTAGGAAGCTTCCTAGGGGCTGTGGGGGGCAAAACTGAGCAAAAAACAGGCTGTTTTTTGCTCATTTCTGCCCTCCCCAGCCCACAGGAACTCTCTGAAAGCCTCCTACAAGTTATGCACAACTATTTTGGTGAACGGGGTGGGGTTTCGGGAGGCAAAAATGCTGCATTCAGTGTATAAGACACACTCAGAGTTTCAGCCTCTTTTCTGAGGGAAAAGGGTGCGCCTTATACTCTGAAAAATATGATAAGTCCTAACTATCAGCCACTCATACCCAATCACTTCCACAGCAGTGTTCCTAATTACTGTGAGAATTTCATGCAAGATCTGCAGCCCTCCTATCTCCTAGTTTTTCATGTTTCAGTTGCTGCAGGACTTGAAAGACAGGAAGACAGATTCCTAAAGGGATAAATCACGTGGCACGACAAAACCGCGCTCGACTAAAGCGCGCCCGATTAAACCGCGTCGCTGACGTCATCAACAGGGCAACAACAGCGAGCGCGGAGAAAGAAGGGCGCTTTAAATAGCGCTTTGAAAGCAAGCCGATTCAAGTTAAGGTAAGGGTTAGGTTTAGGGTTAGGTTTAGGGTTAGGTTTAGGGTTAGGTTAAGGGTTAGGGTTAGGGTTAGGTTTAGGGTTAGGTTAAGGGTTAGGATTAGGTTTAGGGTTAGGTTAAGGGTTAGGGTTAGGTTTAGGGTTAGGTTAAGGGTTAGGATTAGGTTTAGGGGGGTTAGGTTTAGGTGTTAATTTTAGGTTTAGCGTTTACAGCGTGCTTCGGTCTCCGCGCTGTTGTCGCCCTGTGATGACGTCAGCTACACGGTTTCGTCGAGCGTGCTTTAGTCGAACGCGGTTTTGTGGTGGAACCATAAATCCCCCTCTATGGCAAATTTAGATAGCATACTAAAAAGCAGAGACGTCACCCTGACAACAACAATGTGCATAGTCAAGGCTATGGTTTTCCCAGTTGCAATGTAGGGCTGTGAAAGTTGAGCCATAAGAAAGGCTGAGCACCAAAGAATAGAGGCCTTTGAACTATGGCGCTGGAGAAAACTCCAGTGAGTCCCTTGGACTGCAAGGCAATCAAACTGGTCAGTCCTAGAGGAGATCAACCCTGACTGCTCTTTAGAAGGCCAGATCCTGAAGATGAAACTCAAATACTTTAGCCACCTAATGAGAAGGAAGGACTCACTGGAGAAAAGATTAATGCTGGGAAAGACTGAGGGCAAAAAAAGAAAGGGACAACAGAGAATGAGGTGGCTGGATGGAGTCACCAAAGCAGTCTGCATGAGCTTAAATAGACTCCAGAGGATGGTAGAGGACAGGAAGGCCTGGAGGAATGTTGTCCATTGGGTTGCGATGGGTCCAACATGACTTCGCAACCAACAACAATTTCTCATCACTGCTCAACCGGGCTTCAGTAATACAGGACTCCATCATTTTATCTCTACGGCAATCCTGTAAAATAGATTGGGTTGAGATTAAACTTGACTTCCCCAAAGTTAACTGATGAGAGTCTTCTCAGTAAAGTCCAGTACTTTAACCCCTGGGCTGCACTTAGCAGTTTTTATAGCTTTTCACTTCATCATGATCTTGAGTCCTAAAAGGGGTCAGTAAAAAAAGGCCAATATTATTGTTGTTCTTGAGGTTAATTAAAATCAACAGTAGCTTGTGACCCAGAGTCACTGTTGGATTGGGTGAATTCATTAATTAATTGGTAGCTGTTCCTCTAATCTTGGATAAATTACAAACTGTCTTGATTCCAAGAGACTAGGCTAACATCTAGAGCCCAACAAGGTCGAAAGATGCCAAATAAGAACCAAAATCAAGTCATTAAGAATATCTAGTCATAATGAGCCACGGTGACACAGTGGTTAGAGTACAGAACTGCAGGCTACTTCTGCTGCCTGCTTGCTGCCTGCAATTTGGCAGTTCAAATCTCACCAGGCTAATGGTTGACTCAGCCTTCCATCCTTCCGAGGTGGGTGTAAATGAGGACCCAGATTGTTGGGGGCAATAGGCTGACTCTGTAAACCGCTTAGAGAAGGCTGTAAAGCACTGTAAAGCAGTATATGTCTAAGTGCTATTGCTATTAAGTTTGTAATGAAAAATCTACTTAGAATTCAGGAAATTCAAATTGGCGCCCTTGGGGCCAGATGTGTCATGCACAGACCACACCCATCCCAGCTCTGCGAAGGGGGGAAATGTCACAATACATCATTTGATGGCAACATAGCAATAGCAGTTAGACTTATATACCACTTCATAGGGCTTTCAGCCCTCTCTAAGCGGTTTTATAGAGTCAGCCTATTGCCCCCAACAATCTGGGTCCTCATTTTACCCACCTCGGAAGGATGGAAGGCTGAGTCAACCCTGAGCTGGTGAGATTTGAACAGCCGAACTGCAGAACTGCAGTCAGTTGAAGTAGCCTGCAGTGCTGCATTTAACCACTGCGCCACCTCGGCTCTTAACATGACACCACCACTTTGACACCCATGATTTAAATCTTCAAAACAAATAGTAACAACTACACAAATCAATCAATCTAGAATTTAGAGGCCCTGAGTGATTTCAAAATCAGAGTGATCACCCAGTTTCTGAACCAAGGCCTTCAGAAGTTGTGGGTGCTCCCTCACTGAAGGTTTTTAAGATGATATGGAACAACCATCAGTCTGAAATGGTATGTTGCTTGAGCAACGGGTTAAACTAGAAGACTTCCAAGGTCCTGTAGGAAGTTAAAACCCATCCCTCTACTAGAAAACTGAAATACCGTGGGAAATATTGAAAAGGCAGAATATTATACTTCCCTGGATGTGAAAAGGGAGAAACATGTTTTTAAAGACAATGTAGCTCCCTGCAGCTTCTTGCCCCGCCCCCCCCCTTGTCAATGAGCCATTAAAGCCTGAGCTAGTCTACTTTACATAATAAAGGTAGGATCAGACTTCAATTGAAACTCACCACATGGCATCTGGAAACTCAATCAAACTTGGGACTCAAAACACAGCCTAGAGAGTTGCCCCTGCATGGCCCCATGGGAGTCTGACAACAAATCAGAATACATTTCTTACACAGGAACAGGAAACAGAGAGGTGGGGCCAAACAGATTATTAAAAACCCAGCAAGCCCCTTCTTCACTCTTCTTCACCCAACATTTGGAAGCATGTGGTGACACCCCCCTCCCCATTTTCTGTTCAGGAACTCAAGCCATGTGGTCCTGTCCACCACTAAACCATCTTTCCAAGCTGGTTCCATGTTTCCAGTGACTTTTCCCCCACTTGGAACTGAACCCAGAAGGACATTTCTTCCAACAGTCCCTTCCAACTCTGTTAAATGTGTTAATTCTGTTAATGGTGACTAGAAGAGCATTGAGAAAACCTCTTCTCAGGAGATTTCTTCTCAGATAACCGAACCAGGGGCCTCTTTTCACTTTATGAATTTACAAGGCAGCTTTTAACACCCTTTGATCTAACCCCTCTGCTTCCTGTCAGACACCCAATCATCTACAAACCATCCCCTCCATTGTATCTATGCAAATGACCCTTATTCAGTCAACATAAACTCACCTAAAACCCTATCCTTTGAACTGCTAACACCTGGGAGAAGAGATCCTTGCAGGGCTTAAAGCTAAAGAATTAGGGTCTGTTTGTCTGGAAGATACTCCATTATCTGCCTCTTAGCACACTCTCAAAGTATTAACTTAAGCAACACAAGAGGGAGAGTTTGCTTTGAAAGCCGCAGAAGTCAGACAAGAGAATAAACTTCCAATAGCAGCTTTTTGCTATTCCTGGTTACCCTTCTTTTTCTTAAAAAAAAAAAATTGCAACTATTTGCCAAAGGAAGAGGGGGATCCTTCACCCTACACTTGTCACCCCCTTAAAACAAATGACTTGAGGATGGAGTTTCAGCTTTGACTGGAGCAGAGAAAGGGGCTGTTTTGTGTTTGTGGATTCAAAGCAGGTCCTTAATGATACCTGAAGGTAATTACTGTTTGTTTTTGCTCTGTGCTGTCTTCTTAAATAAAGGAGGGGAGATGAAAGCTGAGGATAAACAAACTTCACAGAGATCAAGGCAGCTTCAAAAGCCAAATTATGCCCACCCCAAAGTCCAAACATAGCTCATCTAGAAGCATGTCTTCTTCTCACTGCAATCAGCCTAAATAACTTCCCCAGTTCTCTCTTTTCTTTTCTCTTCAGCCTTTCAGTTCTGACTATCTCTCTTGGCCAAATATTCATTGAAACTATGAACTGATATGCTGGAGAAGGAGTATGGTATGAAGCCCTGTTGTTGTTCAGTCACTCTGCAACCTGATGGACCACATCATGCCAAGGTCCTGTGTCTCCCACTGTTACCTAAAGTTTGCCCAAATCCATGTCCATTGCATCAATGATGCTATCTAACAATAGCAGTTAGCAATAGCAGTTAGACTTATATACCGCTGCATAGGGCTTTCAGCCCTCTCTAAGCGGTTTACAGAGTCAGCATATTGCCCCCAACAACAATCCGGGTCCTCATTTTACCTACCTCGGAAGGATGGAAGGCTGAGTCAACCTTGAGCCGGTGAGATTTGAACAGCCGAACTGCAGAACTGCAGTCAGCTGAAGTTGCCTGCAGTGCTGCATTTAACCACTGCGCCACCTCGGCTCTGACCATTTCATCCTCTGCTGTCCCTTTTTCTCTTTGCCTTCCATCTTTCCCAACATCAGGGTCTTTTCCAAGGAGTCCTTTCTGATCATTAGGTGACCAAAATATTTGAGCTTCAGCTTCAGTCTCTGTCCTTCCAAAGAACAGTCATGGTTGATTTCCTTTAGGATTGACTGATCTCATCTCCTTGCAGTTCAAGGACGGTCGAGAATTCTCCAACCACACAATTCAAAAGTGGTGAATCCCTATATCTAGAGGAGGATCGTGGAACATCCTATGGAATGGCAAACTCGAGAGAAGAGGCTGGAGGGCGTCATTTTGGAAATGATGGTCTTTTTAACCCTTTGCCATCTCCGATCATGAGTAATTTTCATGATCCTCATTAGAAAAAAATCGGGTGAGCAAAATATACAAGCTGGGCTTTGAGAGTGAGCACTGAGATTTAAAATGCAAAATTGGCCAGTTTCAATCATTTGGAGAAGAATTCTACCTGAAAGTTTGGAGCACTACCATTCTCTGAAGGACAGGGACAGGGAAATCAGACTCTCCATATGTGGCTGCACTTCCAGTCCCAGCAAGACACACAACTGACAGTAGCTGCGATTTATAATATGGAGACAGTTGGGGAACCACAGATTCCTCATCTCAGATGCAGATGAGATTGAGATAGACGATCTGTCTCAAGTATGCCTTTTAAGTCTTGAGGGACAATAACTGAGGAGATGGATTAACAGTAACAGGAACATTTATTGAACAGAACTTGTGACAGACAAAAGCAAGCAAACCCCGTCTGACAGCTATTTATACTTGTAGCTGTCAAACGGGGAACCAATAGGAAGTTCAGATTTTTTACGCCAGCCGGCAGGTGCATCTGGGCCAATCAGAGGCAATTTACACAGCACCATCTGCTGGCCAGAACACAGCACCCCTTTCCCCTGGAGTGAGCATGCATAGTCGCTGAGGTATCCGGGGCGTCTGCGCATGCGCTGAGATCTTCTCTCCAAAGGAGTGGCCGTCGTCGAAGGAGGAGTGCTGGAGTCGCCTCACCATGGGATTGGCAATGAGAGGAACACAGGAGGCCCCACCTCGAGCATGGTGTCAGATTCTAAAGGTAAGTTCACTGACGAAAACGTGGCGGGAAGCACGGACTCGGAGACAGTGCTTTTTTGTTGGTCTGGCCGGCAGGCGGCATTGGTAGGGCCTGTTTTCTCTGGAACAGCCAGACGGTTCATGGGCCCCTTCATATTCCACCGACGGAGCTGGTCTACATGCCTCCGCCAATGTCTCCCATCGTTGAGGAGGACCCTGTAGGAACAGGGTCCGGTTATCTCTGTTACTTGACCGGGCAACCATTTGAACACAACAATGCCACCTTCCCATTAGCAAAGCCAACAATGGATCATTAATTGTAATCAAAGTCAACAATGGATCATTAAGGAATCATGAATTAGTAAGTGGCAGTATGGTACAGTGGTGAGCCTCCTGGTTTGAAAATAAAGAAACCCCAAGCTTAAAACCAGATATGGCCGTGAAGCTTTTTGTCCTTTGATTTTGTTCATGGACTTCCATGCTTGTAGGCTAGATGGGAGCATTTCAGAATTTCGACACTGCTTGTAATATACCCTGTTTCCCTGAAAATAAGACCTCCCCGGATAATAAGCCCAATTGTACATTTGAGCGCATGTGCTAAAATAAACCCTCCCCGAAAATAAGCCCTCCCTGAAAATACTTCAACACAGCAGCAGTCATGAGGTGACTATGCTCGCTGCCTCCTGCACCTCAAAAATAATAAGACCTCCCCCAAAATAAGGCCAAGCACTTATTTCAGGGGTCAAAAGAAACTAAGGCCCTGTCTTATTTTTGGGGAAACACAGTAGTTGGAATTATCCAAGGACTTAAATATAACCAGCAACTTTTTTTTTAGAAAAAAATGGCAATTTCCTTTCTTGAATAGATAGGTATGGGACAAGGAAGACAAGGTTAGGGGTGGAATGGAGAAAGAAGGGATGAAATTCTGTGCAGGGTGGGTAACAAAATCACAATGGCAACTATACACATACAAAACTGTCTCTTTTACATATGTGTTGTATGCATGATGCTTAGACGCACACAAGGAACAAGACTCTGTTGATGTTGCCATAGCTACCATCTTGGTTTTTTTTTTCTTTTTTAAACCTCCTTATTTCTGTGCCCTACATCTGTATTTTAGTAAATGAAACTCACGGATTAAATAGAAAGGCAACATTGTTTTTATCTAGTTACTCTACAAGGTGGCGCAGTGGTTAAATGCAGCACTGCAGGCTACTGCTAGATCAGCAGGTCAGCGGTTCAAATCTCACCGGCTCAGGGTTGACTCAGCCTTCCATCCTTCCGAGGTGGGTAAAATGAGGACCCAGATTGTTGGGGGCAATATGCTGACTCTCTGTAAACCGCTTAGAGAGGCCTGAAAGGCCTATGAAGCGGTATATAAGTCTACTGCTATTGCTATTGCTAATCCATTTTTCCAGAATAATTAAAAAACACATCTCAAAGTGGTTTATAAAGAAAAGAAACTAAAAGAGACATTAAACTCAAATAAACAACTTTGTGGGAGTCAAAGAACTAGTAGGACTAAAAGAAGCAGACTGCAAACCTCAAGATTTAGAGCAAAAGGGAACAAGTTAAATGCAGTAGACTGTATAAAAGCTCTCAGAAAAAACCCTACTGACAATAGTGGTGCCCTTAATGTTATTTCTAACTTGGCCCTGGGTTTCATAGAAATAAAACTCTGGGACGGTTGAATGGAATTGCTAGCCTGGGTTGTTTAGCAACAGTTTGGTCTAGTGGACGTGATGAACCGGGGTCTGGAGGCCGTTAAAGACTGGATGAGAGCAAACAAGCTGATACTCAACCCAGACAAGACCGAGTGGCTGTTCTGTTTTCCTCCCAAAAATTTGACCAACATACCATCACTCAGGCTGGGGGGACGAAACTTACACCCCTCAGAAAGGGCCCGCAACTTGGGAGTCCTCCTGGACCCGCAGCTGACTTTTGACCACCATCTTTCAGCTGTGACCAGGGGGGCATTTGCCCAGGTTCGCCTGGTGCGCCAGTTGCGGCCCTACCTGAATTGGGAGGCTCTCACAACAGTCACTCGAGCCCTTGTGATCTCCAGGCTGGAATACTGCAATGTGCTCTACATGGGGCTGCCCTTGAAGAGCATCCGGAGACTTCAGCTAGTCCAGAATGCGGCCGCGCGAGTGATCGTGGGCGCACCACGGTTCGCCCACATAACACCAATCCTCCGTGAGCTGCACTGGCTACCTGTTGATCTCCGGGTGCACTTCAAGGTCCTACTTACCACCTATAAAGCGCTCCATGGTAGTGGATCTGGCTATTTGAGAGACCGCCTTCTGCCAATTACCTCCCTGCATCCCATCAGATCGCATAGAGTGGGCCTCCTCCGTATTCCATCCGCCAGTCAGTGCCGACTGGCGACTACTCGGAGGAGAGCCTTCTCTGTTGTGGCTCCGACACTATGGAACAATCTCCCCGTGGAGATTCGTACCCTCACCACCGTCCAGGCCTTCCGCACAGCCCTCAAGAACTGGCTAGCCCGTCAGGCCTGGGGATAAGTCTACTTTTGCCCCTCCCGAATGCCGAGTGAATGTTGAGTTTTACTGTTTAATTTATTTTTGTTCACATCTTTTTTGTATTGTCCTGCACTCCCTTTCCCCTTTGATTGTAAGCCGCCCTGAGTCCCCTCAGGGAAAAGGGCGGCCTATAAATGTGCAATAAATACTAAAAAAAAAAAAAAATACTAGTGGTTAAGGCATCAGGCTGGAAATTGGGAGAGCAGGAGTTCTAGTCCTACTTAGGCATGAAAGCGGGCTTGGTATCTTTGGACCAATCACCAGGACACTCTGAGTTCTAGTCTCGCCTTAGGCATGAAAGATGGTTGAGTGACTTTGGGCCAATCACTAGGAGGCTGTGAGTTCTAGTCCCATCATAGGCAAGAAAGCCATCTGGGTGTCTCTGGACCAATAACCAGGAGACTGTGAGTTCTAGTCCCACCTTAGGCATGAAAGCCATCTGGGTGTCTTTGGACCAATCACCAGGAGGCTGTGAGTTCTAGTCCCACCTTAGGCATGAAAGCCATCTGGGTGTCTTTGGGCCAATCACCAGGAGGCTGTGAGTTCTAGCCCCACCTTAGGCATGAAAGCCATCTGGGTGTCTTTGGACCAATCACCAGGAGGTTGTGAGTTCTAGTCCCACCTTAGGCATGAAAGCCATCTGGGTGTCTTTGGACCAATCACCAGGAGGTTGTGAGTTCTAGCCTCACCTTAGGCATGAAAGCCATCTGGGTATCTTTGGACCAATCACCAGGAGATTGTGAGTTCTAGTCCTACCTTATGCATGAGAGCTGACTAGTGACTTTGGGCCAATCACTTTCTCTCAGCTGAACAAATTTCACAGGGTTGTTGTTAGAACAATAGGGGGAGGAAGGAGTATAAGCTATTTTCAAAGCCTTGAGTTATCTATAAAAATAATAAAGGTGGGATAAAAGCAGGCAAACTTAAAAGATAACATAATGGTCCCTTGTAACTCTCACTTCTACCATCCTTCCTTGCTCTAAGACTCTGCTCTCCAGCAGAACACATGCAGTATCTCAAAAGATGCAACTGGCTTTCTTCCCTTTCTTTATCACTCTTGGCATTGGGACAGCTGAATGTAGACTAAACAGAAGATGCTAATTTCACATCTGCACAGATGCAAACACATATCTGCATGTGCACATACACATACTCCGTGCATGGGTGCAAAACAGTGGTAGGATTCAGCCAGTTCGCACTTAGCCGGGAGAACCAGTTGTTAACTTTCTAAGCAGTTTGGAGAACCGGTTGTTGGAAGAAATCTCATTTTGTTTTTTTCTCACTTTACAGGGCTAATCCTATAAGGAAGGCAGGAAGGAAACATTCTGGTGTTGTTTCTATCCTAATCTTTATTGCCCAGCTTACAGAAACTGCCCCTCCGGTTAACCCTTATTACATTGTAACAGCTAAGGTGAAGCGCCCATCGACGTGAGTAATGTTGAGTTGGCCACGCCCACCCAGTCACATGGCCATTGAGCCCCACCTACCCAGCTGGTCATTAGGGCAGAAAACCGGTTGTTAAATTATTTGAATCCCACCACTGGTGCAAAGCAAACTAAGTTCTAGGTTTTGCATATCACAGTTGGGCCAGGAGAATTATCAGAATCAGAATAGAGCTGGAAGGGATCTTGGAGGTCTTCTAGTCCAGCCCCCCGCTCAGACCCTAAACCATTTCAGGCAAGTGACTGTCAGTCTCTTCTTAAAAAACCCTAGTGATGAAGCACCCACAATTTTTGAAGGCAAGCTGTTCCACTTGTCAATTGTCCTTACTGTTAGGAAGTTTCTCATTAATTCCAGGTTGCTTACCTCCTTGGTGAGTTTCCATCAGGGGTGGGTTCCTGCCAATTCTAACCTCTTCTATAGAAGAGGTTCCACAAAGCCACTGTGCTATTTAGAACCAGTTCCAGCTCCCTCCCCCCGCCCGTCTGCACTATGTTTGCTCCTCCCGCCGCTCACTGATTGGCTGGCTCACCAATCACCCCGCCCACCTCTAAGAGTCCAATCTAAACCTTAAAGTCTTAAAGCTGTCAAGTTTGAACACCCCTGAGGTTTTTTTTCTAAAGGGTATGGGGTACAAAGGTCTTACAACTTGACAGCTTTAAGACTTCCACACTTCAATGCCAGAGTTCCTGAGCCAACATGACTGGAGGAGGAATTCTGGGAGTTAAAGTCCACAAGTCTTAAAGCTGTCAAGTTTGAACACCCTGGGTTTTTTTTTTCTAAAAGGTTAGGGGTGCAAGGGTCTTGTAACTTGACAGCTTTAAGACTTGCGTGCTTCAAATGCCAGAGTTTCTGAGCCAACATTTTGGTTGCTAAGCAAGAGTGTTGTTAAATGATTTTACAAGTTGGCCAGACCCACTCAGTCACATGGTTGGCAAGCCACTCCCACTCAGTCACATGGCTGGCAAGCCACTACCACCCGGTCACATGGCCAGCAAGCCACTCCCACAAAGCAGGCCACACTTACAGAAGAGGTGCTAACAATTTCTGAAACCCACCACTGGTTTCCATCCATTGTTTCTTGTCGTGCCCTCTGGGGCTTTCAAAAATAAATTGACTTCCTCTTCTTGGGGCAGCCTCTCTTTGGGGCAGCCATAGTGGTGTAGTGGTTAGAAGGCAGTATTGCAGGCAAACTCCAGGAGTTCGATTCTGATCGACTCAAGGTTGACTCAGCCATCCATCCTTCTGAGGTTGGTAAAATGAGGACCCAGATTGTTGGGGGAAGAGGTGGGTTCTTACCAGTTCGACCCAGTTCGGCTGAGTAGGTACTGTCATGCTCCCAAACCGGTTCTATCGGTGGCTACACCATCTTGGTTTTCGGTCCTGCGCACATGCAGAATAACCTTCAATGCAAAAATGTATTTTTCCCCCTTTTCTAATGTTATGGGTAAGCACAAACCTTTTTTAAGTGCAAATGTGCACATACACAGAATGTGCGTTTGGCATGCGCATGAGTAAAGCGAGGGCGTGCACACAACATTTTTGCACGCCAAACCTGCAGCAATGCCAGTAGCAACCCACCCCTGGTTGGGGTCAATATGCTAACTCCGTAGAGAGGGCTGTAAAGCATTGTGAAGCGGTATATAAGTCTACAGTATGTGCTAGTGTTAGTGGCCTTCTTTTGTGGTTTTACAGACCTAACTAATAGATGAGGACACAGTCTCTGAGATGATGACCTGAAACCATGGAATTCCACCTTACAAATGCTAGTTGATGGGTTTTTTCCACAGTCTACAATCTGGAAATCTCCGGATCTGGAAATCTTTGCATCCACAAGCTGGAAATCTCTATCCTTTGGAATTTTTGAGCGGCCTATTTTTCCTTCGTCTCTTTCTTCATCCAAATCTTGTTGTTGTTGTTTTTTTCTTTTGGGTAAGGGGAATGGCTTTTGTTTCTGTTTCCTTTTTAACTGTGGTTTTATATTGCTTTTCATTTAGCGTTTTTTTTTTAACTGTACATTTTATAGTTTGTAAACTGCTTCAAGATGCTTTTAAATAGGAAATGACGTAAAATGTATATTTGATCATAATCATAATAATATGAATTGGTTAAAACCAGCAGCGTAAGAGGGCTGGAGTCCAAACATTTTTAAAAGATTATGCTTTAAAAAAAAAAAAAAAGAACATTGAATGTGGGTCTTTGGAACCATTAGAAAGCAGTTTTTCAAGAAGAAGGGCAATCTCTTAGTCTGATTTATTTATTTAGCAAATGTATATGCTGCCCACTTCCTTGATGGCTCTGATCCATACATTGCACTATGCCATAATTTGTTTAAGCAGCGTCTATTGAATCAACCAAAAGAATACCAATAAACCACATTGTAACTTACTGAAATGGGTGAAACCCAACTTGAATGTTTTTGCATATGAATAGTTAATTAATTTTCCAAAGATTTGCTGAATGGAAGGACTATCATATTTTTCGGAGTATAAGATGCACCTTTTTCCCTCCCCAAAAGGCTGAAAATCTGGATGCATCTTATACAGCATTTTTTGCTTCCTGAAACCCCGCCCCCTTCACCAAAATGGCCATGCATAACCTTTAGGAGCCTTGCAGAGTCCTCCTAGGGGCTGGGGAGGGCAGAAATGAGTAAATAATGGGCTGTTTTTTGCTCAATTTCACCCCCCCCCCCAGCCTCCATGAGCACTTTATAAGCCTCCTAAAGGCTAAGCATGGGCCGTTTTTGGAAAGTCTACAGAGTGCAAAAACTTTTTTTTAATTTGCCTCTTCAAAACCTTGGTGCGTCTTAGACTCTGAAAAATACTGTAACTTTAAAGGGGTCTCACACAAGGATGTACAATAGCTTTACAACCGGTTAAAGTATATCACTTCATTCAAAAGCAATACCATTTTGTGATGACAAATGCTCTCCAGTATGACTTATGGCCTTCCCAGAGCCCTGGGTTGATTAATGTGGGAAGGGAGATGTTAGGGATTAGTTAGTTTTTCCATACTTAGGATCAAACAATATTCTTTTTAGACATACATGGCATTGACGTGAAGGCTTAAATGGCCACTTCTAACTTCCTATCATGTGTGCACTGCAGTAAAGCATATGTTTATTAGGCTTTTATGGCATAACAATACTTTTCTGATTTTGCTGCATGAATAGGTTTAACATGGTTACCCCACACCCCCATCATGGAATCATTTTTGCTATCACTCATCCCTTCCTCCAAGCATTATTTATTTATATTCTGCCTTTAAATTGACATTGATTGTTTCCTGATTTCTTATTTGTACCCTATGACTATCAATGAGTGTTGTATCTTTTATTTTTGATGAATTTATTTTATTCTCCTTATTTACACTGAGAACATATGCACCAAAGACAAATTCCTTGTATGTCCAATCACACGGCTAGTAAAGAATTCTATTCTATTCTTCTATTTTGTTCTGTTCCATTCCGTTCCGTTCCGTTCTGTTCCGTTCCATTCCATATTCCATTCCATTCCATTCCATTCCATTCTATTCTATTCTATTCTATTCTATTATTATTTCTACAAATAACTCAAGGCAGTGAACATATCCAGCATACGTATCCAAACACACCTTCCTCCTCCTATTTTCCCCACAACAACAACTCTGTGAGGTGGGTTGGGCTGAGAGGTAGAGAGTGACTGGCTCAAGGTCTCCCAATTGGCTTTCATGGCTAAGGTGGGATTAGAACTCATGGTCTCCTGGTTTCTAAGCCTGGTGCTTAACCGCTAGACCAAACTGGCTCATGCCATCTAATCAATCTGACTTCAGATTAGCCAGAGGTGGGTTGCTCCCAGTCCAGCCCGGATCGGGCGAACCGGTAGTAGCGGTGGCGGCAGGCTCCGCCCACCCACCCATATGCTTCTGCACATGCGCAGGACCGTCACGTGCCCTCACAAGCCCTCGCACGAATGCATCCAAGCCAGTAGTGAAAAAATTGCTAACCCACCACTGGGATTAGCATATTCTGTGAACCTAGCCAGTGCTCTTAATTAGTATATAACAGCTTTTAAATTAATTTTATTAATTTTATTAATTTCAACCTCTGGATGGGAATGGAATTCCAATAGAAGATAATATATGTAGCAGAGTTGAATTATGGAGTCCTTGTTGCTCTCTGAATTTGGTGATTTGCTTGCAGACATTTTGTTACCTGACTAAGGAGTCTCATCAGTGCAAGTGAGTGTTTATATACAGTAGTTTGCCCTGCCAGTGTTGATAAATGGATGTTTTTCTCTTTGGTAGACTGCTTTTATATATTAATTGTTTTAAAGTCTTGCTGTACACCACTCAAAATCACTTGTTTGTGCCCGTATTATCATATGTGGTAGACATGCCCAAAAGCAAAAAAAAAAATACTGCACAAAAATACATTCTAGTATATCACAGAAGTGAGTACACACCCTCACATTTTGTAAATATTTAAGTATTTGTTGCCAGCAGTTTAGACATTAATGGCTGTGTGTTGTGTTATTTTGAGGGGACAGCACATTTACACTGTTATACAAGCTGTATACTCACTACTTTACTTTGTAACCAAGTGTCATTTCTTCAGTGTTGTCACATGAAAAGATATACTTAAATATTTACAAAATGTGAGGGGGGTGTACACACTTCTGTGATATACTGGTACATGGCTGGAAAAATGATAAAAAAAAACCTATAGCGTTAAAACCAGAAATATTCTTGTGGGGGATCTTACCAGAAAAATAGAATAGAATAAAAGAGTTGGTAGGGACCTTGGAGGTCTTCTAGTCCAACTCCCTGCTTAGGCAGGAAACCCTACACTACTTCAGACAAATGGTTATCCAATATCTTCTGAAAAACTTCCAGTGTTGGAGCATTCACAACTTCTGGAGGCAAGCTGTTCCACTGATTAATTGTTCTAACTGTCTGGAGATTTCTCCTCAGTTCTAAGTTGCTTCTCTCCTTGATTAGTTTCCATCCATTGCTTCTTATCCTGCCCTCGGGTGCTTTGGAGAATAGTTTGACTCCCTCTTCTTTGTGGCAACCCCTGAGATATTGGAGGACTGCTATCATGTCTCCCCTAGTCCTTCTTTTCATTAAACTAGACATACCCAGTTCCTGCAACAGTTCTTCATATGTTTTAGCCTCCAGCACACTAATCATCTTTGTTGCTCTTGTATAATAAAAGGAATGCATACTTAATAAAGAGAATACTTACTTAATCTTACATGTGTTAACCGTGGCTAGAATTGTATTTGAGCAACAATGGAAAAGTGAAGAGATCCCTACAGAGGAAATTGTAATTAAAAAAAATATTAAAATGTGCAGAAATTGATAGATTAAAGCTTAAAATTAAGGAAAAGGAAGAAAAGGAATACTTTTTAATATAGGACTTTTTTTATCAGTGGTAGCCAATAAAAAGAGAAGTTAGAAATATGGAAATATAAGAGGACTAATTGTATAAAGGTTTTTAAAAAAATAGATAAGCAAATGTGATTTCTATGATATTAATACAATATGATGAATATTATTATGAATATTATGATTATTATTTCTCAAAATTATTTGTACTCAGACAACACTGTTAAATTAGAAATGTAATCTTTTTTCTTTTTTCTTCTATCTTTCATCCATATATATATGTATGTATGTATGTGTGTGTGTGTGTGTGTGTGTGTGTGTGTGTGTGTGTGTGTGTTTTCCAGCATAACTCTGAAATGCCTCAAGCAATTTTAACCATACTTGGTACACAGATGACTTACTCTTTGGAAAAAAAATACTGTGAGGATAAGACAGCCCTATTACCCCTTGGGGGGTGTTCTGTTAAGATACAGCCTGTTGTGCCTTAAAATGACTTCTACTATACTGCCATAAAATGGCTTCTACTGTACAGCACAAGCAGAGTTGCCATGGTAACGGTTTACTGTACTCCACAAGGGGTAAGGGGGAAATCCAACATTAGAAATTAGGTTAGGTCTGGACATTTCTCCCCCTATAAATAAATGCCTGAGCAACGCCGGGTTATCAGCTAGTATACATTTTAAAAAAATTAAAAACTTGGGGACAAAAAGAATCACTTGTTTGTGCGATGGGCAGCCATATAAATCTGATGAATACAAATTTAAAACACCTGATTTACCCCTGTGTGATACCAAACGTTGGCCCAATCCAGAGTTCTTACATTCTGACTTTCCCACCTTCCTGAGACGTTCGTTCTCGAAAAACAGCAACAGATATTTTGAAACGGATCCTTCATTTACATCTGAATTACCGCTCGTTAAACATCATAGTGGCTGGCGGGGAGAGGGATCGAATATAGGGATAAAAGCAGTACATCTCCCTTTTATAATTGGAGCACTATTCCGTGAAGTAAACCCATGTGGAATAACTCAACCCAGAGAGTGAAGGGAGCAAAGGAAAAAAAAACAAGAATGAATATATTTGATAGGCTTTAAAAGGGTCTTGGGATTTTAATGCAGCCGGCTTTGATTGGCTGTGCTCAAGGCAAGTTTTGGCACCAGCAAGAATGAAAGGGAAAGTAGCCAATTCCAAGCCTTGCGAGGACTTTTAGAAAGTAGCAGCCTGTGTTTCTAAAGATACCAAATTCTCCTCTCAGAAAATGTTCCCAGATGGGGAGTCTTTGTAGAGTTACCAGTCAAAATGCATTGACAGATATTTCATCTCTTCCTCCTTGGTGAATTTTCTCTGGAAAAAAAACAATGGAAGAAAAGTTACATGTGGAAGATGATATCAGTTAAATGCCTGGTAATATTTTATGAACCGGTGAAGGCATGGGCTCCATGACACCTAGTTTGGAAGCGTGGCACGACAAAACCGCGCTCGACTAAGCCGCGCCCGATTAAAACGCGTCGCTGACGTCATCAACAGGGCGACAACAGCGAGCGTGGAGAAAGAAGGGCGCTTTAAATAGCGCTTTGAAAGCAAGCCGATTCAACTTAAGGTAAGGGGTAGGTTTAGGGTTAGCTTTAGGGTTAGCTTTAGGGTTAGGTTAAGGGTTAGGGTTAGGTTTAGGGTTAGGTTAAGGGTTAGGATTAGGTTTAGGGTTAGGTTAAGGGTTAGGTTTAGGGTTAGGTTTAGGGTTAGGTTTAAGGTTAGGTTAAGGGTTAGGTTTAGGGTTAGGTTTAGGATTAGGTTTAGGGGGGTTAGGTTTAGGTTTAGGTGTTAATTTTAGGTTTAGCGTTTACAGCGTGCTTCTGTCTCCGCGCTGTTGTCGCCCTGTTGGTGATGTCAGCTACGCGGTTTCGTCGAGCGCACTTTAATCGAACGCGGTTTTGTGGTGGAACCGTTTGGAAGCAACCCGAACTTGAAACTGGCAAGCTTGAAAGAATGGCCTGGGGACAAGAAATGTAGAAATGTGGATTATTGACAATTATTTCATCCTCCCCCCCCCCCCCCGCAAACTCGGTCTTCAAAAAGGTTTGGGAAATTTTTTATTGTGTGCATTATTGAATACTATCTGCAAGATAGCGGTTAGATTTGTGAGAATGGACTACTTCTGCAGAATTATCTTTGGAAGGATAAGATATTAAACGCCTTGCTAAGCCTTGATGTGGACATGGTTTCAGATTCTAAGTGTCCAGTGCCAGGAAAATCAGAAGATCTAGGCAGTTCAAATGGGTATGAAGATTTATTGCAAGTTTAAACTCTTTTCAAGAATCTGAATGCAAGAAATTGGCGGTAGATAAGAATCAATGGAATTCAAGTTGGGATAGATTCAGATCTCTTGGGTGCACTTAGGGATTCATGACTAATGATGCATTTGGTCCCTCCCTCAAGTTCAGCCTGGTTGGTCTCCTACACCAGTGTTTTTCAACCACTGTGCCGTGACACACTAGTGTGCCGTGACATAGTGTAAGGTGTGCCGTGGGAAAATTACTTTATATATAGTCAATATAGGCACAGAGTTAAATTTTTTTAACATTTTCTAATGGTGGTGTGCCTCGTGATTTTTTTCATGAAAAAAGTGTGCCTTTGCACAAAAAAGGTTGAAAAACACTGTCCTACACTAAGCTTGGTTGAAATAGAAGTTAGGTATTCTGTACTACAATTCCCATCTTCACTCAGCATACAGGTTGTCCTCAACTTATGGCCACAGTTAGGATCAGAACTCCATTCAAAAGCAATGTGCTCATTAAGTGAGTTGTACCTGATTTTGCAACCATTTTTTTTCGTGCCATAGTTGTTAAGCAAATTACCATGGTTGTTAGGTGAATCGCATGGTCCTTAAGTGAATCCAGTTTTCCCCTTAGATTTACTGAAGAGAAGTCCTTTGGGAAGGTTGTAATACATGCCAGTTGCCAAATACTCATATTTTCATCATAAGACCATGGGGATGCTATGACAGTCGAAAGATAAGAGAATATTAAGAAAATCCATGTTTCACAGTCTTCAAAAACCTAAAAGTCTGCAGAGAAAATGGAGCAGATACAGCAGTGGTGATTAAGCTTTTTGATGCCGAGTGCCCAGAGCGTGTGTGCAAATGCATGCACACCTGTCCCAATCCCCAAAATACAATACATACTGGTTGGAACGGGATCCAAAGCCCACTACTGCATCTGTGGCACGTGTGCCATAGATTCACCTGCACGGATATAGTGAGATATAGTGTCTGGGAATTCCTGAGAATAGAACAAATTTGATCTTAGAAATGGCCTAAAAGCCATTTTTCCTTAAACATTTAAAATGAATCTGATATTAAAAGCTGCTTTGAAAATGACCTGGCTACCTTCGGTAGTGATAACATCTTCATGAAGCAGAAGTTGGAGAGCTACCCACCACAGGAGCAGAAGATGGATTGTGGACTTGCGACCACAATGGAGCTCAAATGTCCCTTGCTAAGTGGTTTCCGGTTTGCTCGTAGGGCCGTTTTTTGTCCTCCGGAGGCTTCAGGGACCTTCAGGAGGCTTCCCTGAACGCTCCGGAGGGCTAAAATCGGCCCTACGAGCAACCCGGAAGTGACTTCCGGTTTGCTCATCGGGTAATTTTTTTACCCTCCGGAGGCTTTTCGGGAAGCTCCTGAAGGCTCCGGAGGGCTTCCGGGGTGTGTGTGTGTTGGGGAGGCTGTTTTCGTCCTCCCCAGGCTCCTATAAAGCCTCTGGAGCCTGGGGAGGGCGAAAAATGGCTTTTAAAAAAGCTGAACTCAGCTTGCCAGAGCGCACATGCACACTGGTCAGCTGACAGGGCAACGCCTCACATGTCCTGACAAATGGCTCTGTATGCCACCTGTGACACGCGTGCCATAGGTTCGCCATCCCTGGTCTAGATAAACTCTATTACCTAACTCTGTGACACAACAACTATGAAAGGAAAGGTAGATATTGCATATCAACTTCTAAAGGCAGTTCCCCGCTCTATTGTTCTACTCTTCTCTAGCACAAAATTGCCAAATAATATAGACCACTCTATATTGTCATGAATAATGTCCTTCGCCAGCTGTGTTAATACAGATGCATATCTTTCAGGTTGACTTCCAGGCAGATGAGCTCGGGTGCCTCTTATTTTAAAAACCTGGCACAGAATCAAAGTTTAAAAGGCAGAGTTCATCATCAGCCACCTGGCTCAGTATGCTGATGTGGTCAATTTGCACCCCCTTAAAAAAAAAACGTTTATCCTTTTTATGTCCCCGCACATGGGAATAATGCGGAATGTGTAGAGTCCTGCCTAATGCTGCTTATAACATCTAGCTTTCATCATCCTAGCCCCCTCCCCTCCAGCTGTTACAGGGATGGTGGCTCCCGTTGATTTATTTGCTATGCTCATCAAAAGACAAGGAACCACTTTGCAGGAAAAGGAGAATGCTTTTGCAGCTGAAAACTCACATTCAGTGATATCCTGGTTTGTTGTAGTGGGCATTCAGTCTGGAAAAGGTGCTTTGCAACTGGAATGGTAATTAGTAGTACAGGGTTTCCTGCATGAGCAGGGGGTTAGACTAGAAGACCTCAAATGTCCCTTCCAATTTTGTTGTTCCAAAGAAGCTTTTTTTCAAAAAGGCAATTGGACTTTTTCTTCCTTGAAGATATTTCTCTTTTCATTGAACTGTAGGAAGTTAAAACCCACCCCTCTCCTAGAAGAATGAACTATCCTGGAAAATATTAAGAAGGAAAAATATTATATTTCCTTGGATCAGAAATGGAGAAACATGTTTTTAAGCAGGAAACAGACTCTCTCTTAATAGCCCCCATCTTTGTTAATGGGCCATAAAAAAAGCCTATGTCAATCTATTCTACGTAACACAGATCCCTCCCCTTCAGCTCCAGGGTGATGGGATTAAGGCATGTATTAGCCCTTTACCGTATCACCACAGGGCACCTGGGAAAAAACAATGCTCAACCAAACCTGGACTCAAAGCACAACCTAAAAAGTTGCCCCTGTATGGCTATGGCCCCATGGGAGTCTGACGACCAATCAGAAAACATTTCTTACACAAGAACAGGAAACAGAGAGGTGCAGATGAACAGAATATAAAAAACCCAGGAAGCCTTCTTTTTCTGTTTTCTTCTTCTCCCAACATCTGGAAGCATGTGATCCCCCCTTTTCCCCAGGATCTCAAACCATCTGGTCCTGTCCACCATCTTTCCAAGCAGCCTCCATGTTTCCAGTGTCTTTTTCCCCACTTGGAACTGACCCCAGAAGGACATTTCTTCCAACAGAACATAGAATAATAGAGTTGGTCTACTAGAAGAGGTCTTCTAGTCCAACCTCCTGCTTAAGCAGGAGACTCTATACATTCCAGACAAGTGGTTGTCCAATCTCTTCTTTAAAACCTGCAGTGATGGAACATCCATAACTTCTGAAGACAAACTATTTTATTGGTTAATTGGCCTCACCATTAAGAAATTTCTCCTTAGTTCTAGGTTGCTTCTCTCCTTGATTAGTTTCCAACCATTGTTTCTTGTCTTGTGTTTTGGAGCTTTGGAAAATAGTTTGATGCCCTCATCTTTGTAGGAGTCCCTCAAATATTGGAACACTGCTATCATGTCCCTCCGGTCCTTCTTTTCATTAAACTAGACATATCTAATTACTGTAACTGCTGTTCATTTGTTTTAGCCTCCAGCCCCCTAATCATTTTGTTGCTTTTCTCTGAACTCTTTCCAGAGCCTCAACATCTTTTTTGTTTTGTGATATCCAGAACTGGATGCAATATTCCAAGTTTGGTCTTACCAAGGCTTTGCAAAGTGGTACCAGAACTTCACAAGATCTTGATTCTATCTCTCCATCAATGCAGCCTAGGATTGCCTTGTCTTTTTTGGCTGCTGCCAAAAAATGAAAGAAATGAACAAAATGAATGAAAATGAAGAAGCTTCTATAGTTCTTCAGTCCAGAGAGAAATGTCTTGAAGGAAAAGATAAAAACAAAATCCAGTTGCCTTTTGGAAAAAAAAAAAACAGTTGGATCTGAGAATTTCCATAGACTTTTAATTCTGCTATTCTGAAATCTCCAAGCTCGTGCTCCCAGCCAGCATGGGAAAAATTGTGAAGTCCTGGAATTTGGAACCCCAAAGTATCTGGTGAGCACTAACTTGGTGAACTCCAGACTAATCTATGTAGTAATAGAAAAATAAAAGGACTTCTTCCGCCAAATGAATTTTATTTCTTTTTATTTTATTCATTTATTAGCTGGATACCCGTGCTTTGCGATGAAAATATGTGATTGGGCAATGCAAGATAAATCCGGTTCAATCCGTTAGCTCAGTGGTAGTCGGTGATAGAAACACATATGGGAATACTGCTCCTGCCACCTTGAGTCCAGAAGCAGTTCCACAGGTGGAAGGCATAGACATTTTGGTGAGATACCAACGTTTAGCAATAGCAATAGCAGTAGACTTATATACCGCTTCATAGGGCTTTCAGCCCTCTCTAAGCGGTTTACAGAGAGTCAGCATATTGCCCCCAACAATCTGGGTCCTCATTTTACCCACCTCGGAAGGATGGAAGGCTGAGTCAACCCTGAGCCGGTGGGATTTGAACCGCTGACCTGCTGATCTAGCAGTAGCCTGCAGTGCTGCATTTAACCACTGCGCCACCTTGGCTCTTAGTACCGCTCTTGAGTGAAGGAGTGCAACGTCTGCCAGTTTGAAATGAGATAACGGAATGTGAGGCAAGTGGCAGTTGAAAGAGAGTTCTTTTCAGTTGGGGAGAGGGAGTAGAATGTCTAACTCCTTAGCATCAGAGCATGTTAATATAAAACAACTGGCAGTTGGAACAGAGTTCTTTTCAGATGGGGAAGGGGAGTAGAACTCCTTAGCATCAGATTTAATTACTGTATTAGAAATACTAATGATCTGATGGTCATTTTGAAAAATCCTTTCTTAGTGAGCACCTAGAAGCCAAGAGGGACATACGTGCCAAATTCCAAGTTTGTAGATTTTACGGTTCTGGGGATTTTGTGATGAGTGAGTGGTATTTGGCTTTTATATATATATAGATTGATATTATGGGAGTCAGTCAACACTTCACAAAATCTCTGTCTTTAAAGTAACTGAATGAGGTTTTTATATTTATTTTAGGAAAAAAAATATCCTGTAATTTAAAAATGGTTCCTGACTACTAAGAATCACAGATTAACCCGACGATACTCAAAGGAAATTTTTTCAGTTCAAAATTAGAGCACTTAATAGAGTCCCCAACCAAATAGATACCAACAAAAATTATATTAGTAAACAAAAATAAATGAATGGGGGTGGGATGAGAAAGATGCCCCAGTTCTGTTGTGATCAGTTGGCTAGCTCAGGGGTCACCAAATTGTAAACAAAAAGGGGGAAAATGCTGGCTGAGGAATTCTGGGAGTTGAAGTCCACAAGTCTTAAAGTTGCCAAGGTTGGAAAGCCCTGGGCTAGCTGATATGTTTTACAAGCGTGTACCAATTCAAAGGAGGGGAAAGATATGTTTTCACTGTAGTACTTTTTTCCCTTTTTGGTTTACACATCTTCCTTGTCGCACCCCTTAAAAATAAAACAAACAGAATGTGTTTGGTAATGCAAGTATTTTATAGCTAGTTGTAAAACTGAGAAACTCTATACTAAAAAACGATCATATAGCCTTGCATACAGTGATGTCATTCTGAGTATGTTGATATTTCCACCCTTCTCCACTCTTGGATAACCCCAGAGGTGGGTTGTGGCTGGTTTGGCCGAACCGGTAGTGGAATTCAGGTCTGGGTTGCAGAACTGGCAGCAGTTGAGCCAATAACTGGGTTTTTCTTTTTTCTCTTTGGTAGTTGATGGTAAGATTAATTGATGTAAGTACTTAATAATACAACATGATATTGACTATGTAATAGTATACATGTGATTATATGCTATGGAGTTTATTTAAAGGTAGTATGATTGTACATGTATACTGCTATTTTTTCTTTTTTATGTATATTGAAATGGAATTATAAATATCATCAACACAAAAGGGAGTTTGCTCAGAAGCTGAAATACACCAAGTGAATTAGAGGAAGAGTGGGAAGCAGAGGAGAGAAGAAAGATAGGAAGAGAGGGATAGGAGAGAGGGTGAAGGGGGAAGATTAGGTGTATAAGGAGGAGTGGTAAGGGGAGAGAGGAGAAGGAGAAAGGAAGGGGAGGTAGAGTAGAAAATGATGGAGGGAAGACAGGATGTAGAAGAGTGGGAAGCAGAGGAGAGAAGAAAGATAGGAAGAGAGGGATAGGAGAGAGAGTGAAGGGGGAAGATGAGGTGTATAAGGAGGAGTGGTAAGGGAAGAGAGTAGAAGGAGAAAGGAAGGGGAGGTAGAGTAGAAAATGATGGAGGGAAGACAGGATGTAGAAGAGTGGGAAGCAGAGGAGAGAAGAAAGATAGGAAGAGAAGGATAGGAGAGAGGGTGAAGGGGGAAGATGAGGTGTATAAGGAGGAGTGGTAAGGGGAGAGAGGAGAAGGAGAAAGGAAGGGGAAGTAGAGTAGAAAATGATGGAGGGAAGACAGGATGTAGAAGAGTTGGAAGCAGAGGAGAGAAGAAAGATAGGAAGAGAGGGATAGGAGAGAGGGTGAAGGGGAAGATGAGGTGTATAAGGAGGAGTGGTAAGGGGAGAGAGTAGAAGGAGAAAGGAAGGGGAAGTGGAGTAGAAAATGATGGAGGGAAGACAGGATGTAGAAAGGGGGAGGAGAGAGGGGGAAGAAAGTGTCGGATAAGGTATAAATATGGTGAATGGAGAGCAGAAGAGCCAATAACTGAGTTTTTCTTTTTTTTTCCTTTGGTAGTTGATGGTAAGATGAATTGATGTAATTACTTAATAATACAACATGATATTGACTATGTAATATTATACATGTGATTATATGCTATGAAAATGGAAAATAAAAACTTTCTATGCAGAAAAGAAAAAGAAGTGGCAGCAGCCCAGGCCTGCTACGCCCCCAAACTGGTTCCCTCGCTGCCGCTTGGCTGCTACCATTTTGAATTTTAGTGACTGCGCATGTGCCGTTCACTGTAAATTGTTCTGCCCATGTGCGCAGAACAATTTACCTTGAATAGCGCATGCACGTGCAGTGCACGCATGTTGTGCATGGGTTGAGAACTGGCAGTAATGCTGGCAGCCACCGACACCTGGATACCGCAGTGGTCCAGACCTCTGCAGGATGCTCAAGGATGAATTTAAAATGTGGGAGTGACAGAAAGCCTCTTGTAGAAAGGAAAGTTTGCATATGTAATTATTATTATTATTATTTATTTATATTTAATGAAAAGAAGGACTATGGGTGACATGAGAGCATTATTCCAATACAGTGGTGGGTTGCTAATCCCGTTCCAACCGGTTCGGTTGGAACGGGGGCGGCGGCGTCCTCGTGCACGAGCGCAGTTCACGCATGCGTCTTAGCTCCTGCGCGATGCTCCAGCTGCTCATGGAGAATCGCGCAGGCACTGTATGTGCCATGCGCCTGCGTGGAAGCGCAGAAGCCTTCAAAGACCGGTAAGGACCGCAGGCGGGCGGGTGGGCCCTTCACCGTTCCCGGAAGTTACTTACTTCCAGGTTCGCCGACCAACCGGTTCGTGGGGACCGCCGTGAACCGGTTGAAACCCACCCCTGTTCCAATATCTCAGGGGTTGCCACAAAGAAGAGGGAGTCAATCTATTCTCCAAGGCACCTGAGGGCAGAACAAGAAGCAATGGGTGGAAGCTAATCAAGGAGAGAAGCAACCTAGAACTAAGGAGGAATGTCCTGATTGTGAGAACAATTAATCAGTGGAACAGTTTGCCTCCAGTGGTGAAGGCTCCAGCACTGGAGGTTTTTAGAAAGAGATTGGAAAACCATTTGTCTGAAGTGGTGTAGGGTTTCCTGCCTAAACCGGGGGTTGGACTAGAAGACCTCCAAGGTCCCTCTAACTCTGATTCTATTCTATTCTGTATCGTGCTGTGCTGTGCCGCGCCGCGCCGTGCCGTGCCGTGCCATTTTGATTCAGATGTTGATAGTTGGCTATTAAGTCATCCACCATGTGTCCGAAAGCTCAGAAGACTAAACCACTGGTTGTGGTTTCCGACCCAGATTGGACCCTGCAACATTATTCTGAGGCATGTTTATTTACCTCCATTCATAAAATGGATTAATGGCCAATTTTGGTAGATCGATACTCATTAAAATTCCATTTTTATGGCTAGCACTCTAAAGAGTTGTATGTTGCCAAGAATCACACGGATTATTTTATTATTATTATTATTATTTTCACATTTCACATTCTGGAAGATTAGCAATGGCCTATGTACACTGTACAAGTTGACACTATAATCCCAGATAATAACTGATACTTTTAAAGTCTGGGAGAATTACACTTTAGCAAAATGTAGTAATTGTTCTGTTATTGTATTACATTTCAAATCCAGACTGCATCTTGAGATAAATGCATGAAGTGTTTATTCCAACGACATGCTGTTTCCATGAGAATTAGAAGTCTGGATAACATCACTATCACAGTTACATTGATATCTGGGCTGACAGATTGCAACACAATACAAAGATGATTACCTTAAACAGCTGTCATTGTGAACAAATGATGGTGCTTTGAGAACAAGTTCCATTTACATGTTCAAATAAAGGTTTATGGATTGGATCCAAATTTGCTATGCTTAGAGTAGCCACTGAGATCCCAGTAAGGCTATGTTGCAATTTGTTTAGAATAAGTTTGGGCAGGCTGTTGTAGTAAGTTGACACAAGCCATCAGGGCTTTAGAATTTGCTTAACTAGGAAGAGTTAATCTTACAGACTGAGACACCCTATCATGATGAAAGAACAGAAATAGGCACCCTGGTGTCTGCAGATGTGGCACTTAATGCTACTGGCTATGCTAGACTGCCCATAAAAGCCATCCGACTCTTCTTCGGAAGTGTTAGATTATAGTTCCCACCAACCTACTGTAAATCAGTGTTTCTCAACCTCAGCAACTTTAAGATGTATGGACTTCAACTCCCAGAATTCCCTAGCCAGCATGTTGGCACAAGAATTCTGGGAGTTGCAGTCCAAGCCAAGGGTGTATTCTGGCTTCTTCTACTGCTGGTTCGCTCAGGGACGCCCTTCAGGCACACACATGCTTTGGACATGCAGGTAGTTTGGCCGCACACGTACTTGATGCGTGCTACGTGCATATGCACACTAAGTAAAAAATGCTTCTGCACATGCACAGAAGCAAAAAACAAGATGGCGCCGCCTATGGCATCACCGATAGAACTGGTTCGGAGGTGTGGCCGGCCAAGCTACTATCTACTCAGCCGAACTGGTCCAAACCGGTAGGAACCCACCTCTGGCCCAAGCATCTTAAAACTGGCAAAATTGGGAAACCCTGATTTAGAGATTTAGTCCTTATTCCTCCTCTCCATGTGAACAAATCACTTCCAAGCAGTGGTGGGTTTCAAAATGTTTTAGAACCTCTTCTGTAGGTGTGGCCTACTTTGTGGGAGTGGCTTGCTGGCCATGTGACCGGATGGGAGTGGCTTGCTGGCCATGTGACCAAGTGGGAGTAGCTTGGCAGTCATGTGACTGGGTGGCCATGCCCAACTTGTAAAATGTGGTGAAACTCACTTAACAATGCTCTTGTTTAGCAACCAAATGTTGGGTCAGGAACTCTGGCATTGAAGTATGCAAGTCTTAAAGCTGTCAAGTTACAAGACCCTCACACCCCTAACCCTTTAGAAAAAAAACCCAGGGGTGTTCAAACTTGAAAGCTTTAAGACTTGTGGACTTCAACTCCCAGAATTCCTCCTCTCGCTCTTCATCTTGATGATGATGTGCAGACGGGCGGGGGGAGAGAGCTGGAACCGGTTCCAAATGGCACTGTAGATTTTTGGAACCTCTTCTATAGAAGAGGTTAGAACTGGCAGGAACCCACCCCTGCTTCCGAGTCCTTCTTACACAGTGATCTCTCACATGCTGGCTGAGGAGTTCTGGGAGTTGAAGTCCACACATCTTAAAAGCTGTTGATACTGACAAACTCTGGCTTAAGTAGCATTGCCTCAGAAAAAGGTACATTGAAATCTCCGCTTGAACTCTTTAAACCAAACATGGATGGGTTGCCCATCAATTTGCCCCTTTATTTTATTTAGAACAGTGCTTATTTTAATTCGGCTCCCACAAAACTTCTTCCCTTGCATTGCAGTGAAGATTCTGTCAATCCAAGGGACTTAATCAAGCTGTCTATTAGACACTACAAATTGGAGGTCTAGTCTTCCAGAGTACATTATCTAAGTTCCATTGTTTGAATTGTCCATTGAAGGAAGTTAGTACCCACCCGTCTCCTAGAAAAAATGAAGTATTTTAGGAAATATTAAAAAGACAGAATATTTCCCCTAAAAGGGAGGCAGAAACTCAACCCCCTCCACCTTTTGTCAATGGGCCATTAAAGCCTAAGCCTGTGTATTCTACATAACAAAGATCTATCTCCTTCAGGTGGAGCCATAATAGGAATCCCAAAGCTCTTTTATTACATCATCACCCTGCAAGAGTCAACCAAGCTTGAGACTTAGGACAGCCTACACAGTTGCCCCTGCATGGCCCCATGGGAGTCTGACAACCAATCAGAATACAAGTTCAAATTCAAAGTCCAACAGAGAATATAAATCTCCCTCTCTCTCTCTCCCTCCCTCCCTCCCTCTCTCCCTCCCTCACTCCCTCTCCCTCCCCCTCCCCCTCCTCCTCCCTCCCTCCTCCCCCTCCCTCCCATGTACCTTTTTTGCCCAGGACCTCAAACCATGTGGTCCTGTCCACCATTAAATCTATAATTCCCAACAGCCACCATTGTTTCCAGTGTCTTTTTCCCCACTCGGAAGTGAACACAGATGGACTTTTTTTCCAACACCATCAAGCAGGCATGATATGGGGCTAAAATACCATTTCCAGGTCCTCAGGAGAAAAAAGATGCAGAACCAGAAAAATGACTTCCTCGCTCTTACTATGCCATGCACTTTTTGAGCAGCCATATTTGCACTGTGTAGTAAGGGGCTCTTGCCAAGACCTGTTCCTCCTTACAGGAAATCAAGAGCCATCATTAAGCAGGTAACAACTTGCAGACATAATTCACTGGCTTGAGCAACAAGGAAGCTCATATTATTCATCCCTCATAGCCGTGGAAAAAGGATAAATCAAGTATGCTACAGAGCTGGGTTAATGAACAAAGAAATCCAGACTTTAAAAAACTAAACTAAACAGAAACGAGGCTCAATCATTTCCTAGTAGGGCTTAATGGTCTTGGGTGGCCTACAGAAGAAAGAGAGTAGCCTGCAACCATATGAAGCCCTCAAAGTTTATCATCACTGGAAGATTTCAGGAAGAGACTGGACTGTCATCTGTCAGAAACGGTGTAGGGTCTCCTGCTTGGGTGGGGGGGGGGGTTGGACTAGATGACCTACAAGGTCCCTTCCAACTGTATTAATCTGTTAATATAAACATTTCTCATCATTCTGAGATGAGTAGGGACGTGGTGATTCAGTGGGTAAGACGCTGAGCTTGTTAATCAGAAAGGTCAGGCAATTCGGCAGTTCGAATCCCTAGCACCATGTAACGAGTGAGCTTCCTTTACTTTTCCCAGCTTCTGCCAACCCAGCAGTTTGAAAGCATGTAAAAATGCAATAGGAACCACCTTTGGTGGGAAGGTAACAGTGTTCCGTGCGCCTTTGGCGTTTAGTCATGCTGGCCACATGACCACAGAGAACGTCTTTGGACAGCGCTGGCTCTTCAGTTTTGAAATGGCGATGAGCCCCCTAGAGTCAGGAGCGACTAGCACATATGTGCGAGGGGAACCTTAGACATTCCTTATCATTCTGAGATGAGAAGCACATACAAAATTCTTTAAAAATAAGGAAACTTCCCCACCCAAAAGAAACAAGGAGAAAGAGAGGAAACCCTGCTAATGTATGACATGACTCCAGCCACATTGTGGCCCACTCTTCTCCTGGCCTCTCCCAATCTATTCAGTGTGCTACTTAGCCAGCAAAAGAGTGGCCAAACCATATGAAAATTGCAGGGACTTGTTCAGGAGTCAATACTGACCTGATGGTGTGCATGGAGATACACACACACACACACACAGACAAACAGACACATAGAGTTTCAGTAACAAATGGTGGAATCATGATACAGGAGGGATCCATAAGTCATGATGAGCAATGTCCTAATTCCACCATTTGTTACTGAGACTGTATGTGCTTATGCATGCACACTTTTGAGTCAGTGTTGACTCTTGGACAACTCCCTGCAATTTTTTCTGTCGTTTGCCACTGTTTTCTGTCTAGGGCTGAGAGAGTGACTGGGCCAAGGTCATCCTGCTGGCTTTGTGGCTAAAGGCAGAACTAAAACTCACAGCTTTTTTTAACCTGGTTATCTGCCACTACACCAAAGTAACTCTCCTATTAGTTTTTCCTGAAATTATGACCCGAAATTATTATTATTTTCTTTGCATTGTTGAAAACAGTGGTTCCCATGGACGATAAGCTCATCTAGGGCTGAAAAGAGATTGGGCCATGGCGATCTGGTCTTTCTTCTCTAGGCTATGAACAGCTGTCTCAGGACAGCTAAAATGACCTCTGTCAGTCCATTCGGTTCCTCTAATGCAGGGGTCTCCAACCTTGGCAACTTTAAAACTTGTGGACTTCAATTTCCAGAATTCCTCAGCCAGCTGGCTCAGAAATTCTGGGAGTTGAAGTCTGCAGGTCTTAAAGTTGCCAAAGTTGGAGACCCCTGCTCTAATAGAAATAAAAGGAGTGAACACAAAGTCCAGGAATCCCACATTCTCTGCAAAATGAAAGCCGCACCAAGGTAAGGTCCAGTTCAGTGGTGGGATTCAAATAATTTAACAACCAGTTCTCTGTCCTAATGACCATCTGGGTAGGTGGGGCACAGTGGTCATGTGAGTGGGTGGGTGTGGCCAATTCAACATCACTCACGTCGATGGGAGCTTCGCGTTGGCTGTTACAATGTAATAAGGGTTAACCGGAGAGGCAGTTTCTGTAAGCAGGGCGATAAAGATCAGGCTAGAAACAACACCAGAATGTTTCCTTCCTGCCTTCCTTACAGGATTAGCCCTGCAAAGTGGGGAAAAAATCAAAAGGAGATTTCTTCCAACAACAGTTCTCCGAACTGCTTAGAAAGTTAACAACCGGTTCTCCCAAATAGGTGCGAACCGGCTGAATCCCACCACTGGTCCAGTTTCTAGAAAGCTTGCCAAGGTCGGGCAGAGCAACAGACAAAGACATGCAATGATTCCACTTCAATTTAATAAAATTGCACTGAGTTAAAAATGCTCAATAGAACTCCCCACCCCCCCCCCACCCCCATGTATTAACTGTTCTCTATTATTTCAAAACGATCATTTGCTTGGTTTGGAACCACTGCTTCTGACTGACTGCCCATTTTAACCACCCCTGTTGTACAAGGGAGTCAAAGTGACGGCTCCGTTCAATAATAGACATCGTTTTTGGCCAAGATACCCGAAGCGTGTGCCGAATAGATTCGTGGAACTCGGCTTTGAAATTTCCAGAAGAAGTAACAGTCGAGGAATCTGCGTGAAAAGAAAACTCTGAACTGTTCTGAATACAGATACGACAGCAAGTTTAGTGATCGTTCTAAGTTAGAACGGCACTGAAAAAAAGTAATTTCTGGCCATTTTTAACACTTATGACCGTTGCGGCATCCCCATGCTCACGTGATCTAAATTCAGATGCTGGGCAATGGACTCATATTTATGACGGCCTCTGCAATTGCGCAAAGCCAGTGAGGAAACCAGGTGCACTTAGCAATCATGTTACTAATTGTACAACTGCAGCAATTCACTTACTGAATGAGCCGAGGTGGCGCAGTGGTTAGGGTGCTGTACTGCAGGCCACTTCAGCTGACTGTTATCTGCAGTTCAGCGGTTCTAATCTCACCGGCTCAAGGTTGACTCAGCCTTCCATCCTTCCAAGGTGGGTGAAATGAGGACCCAGACCATGGGGGCGATATGCTGACTCTGTAAACCGCTTAGAGAGGGCTGAAAGCCCTATGAAGCAGTATATAAGTTTAACTGCTATTGCTATTGCTATTGAATGTGGCAAGGAAGGTCGTAAAAGGGGGCAAACTCACTTAACAACTGTCTCATACATTTTGGGCTCAATTGTAATCATAAGCCGAGGACTACCTGTCTAACTGATATATGGAGTAGTTGGCAGAATCAAAGAGAGGTGTCAAAATTAGCAAGATAACGGCTGAGTAGATGCAATTCTGGTTGCACTCCTTTTCAAGATACGAAAAGGAATAATAATGAGAATCGGAATAGAGCTGGAAGGGACCTTCTCGTCCAGCCCCTTGTCCAAGCAGGAGATCCTATACATTTCAGACAAGTGGCTGTCCAGTCTTCTTCAAAACCTCCAGGGATGAAGCACCTACAACTTCTGGAGGCAACTTCTGTTCCACTGGTTAATTGTCCTCACTGTTAGGAAGTTTCTCCTGAATTCTAGGTTGCTTCTCTCCTTGATTAGTTTCCACCCATTGTTTCTTGTCCTGCCCTCTGGGGTAGAGGTGGTTGAGATCAGATTGCCCAAATCGGTAGCGGAAATTGTAGCTCCGCCCAATCGCGTCCAGCTCTGTGGCATCCCATTTAGGCCTTTTTAGCTATAGCAATAGCAGTTAGACTTATATACCACTTCATAGGGCTTTCAGCCCTCTCTAAGCGGTTTGCAGAGTCAGCCTATTGCCCCCAACAATCCGGGTCCTCATTTTACCTACCTCGGAAGGATGGAAGGCTGAGTCAACTTTGAGCCAGTGAGATTTGAATAGCCGAACTACAGAACTGCAGTCAGCTGAAGTAGCCTGCAGTGCTGCATTTAACCACTGCGCCACCTCGGCTCCACCTAAAAGCACATGCACGGAAGGATCTGCGCATGCGTAGAGGTGGGCATGCGTCCTCACATTTGCGAACCGGTAGGGAAGGTAAGTGTATAAGACCCTTGCTCTGGGGATGCATGCAGCCACATGGCGAAGGGCAGAGACACGTACTAAAGGTCACCACAATGCCATGCCTTTAATCTTGCAAACCTTGACCTTCTCCTCATAAATGCCCCGGTCATTGTTGACAATTTCTATTAAACATACACATTTACACTTTCACACATATACAGTGAGAGCTGCCTTTTGGCAATAATTTATTCCTGGCTCTCGTCTACTGGGGGAAAAATTCAAAGGAAATCATAGACTTGGGGAGTATCCTTAAAATGAAGCATTCATCTAAACCCCTGTCTGAGTTTCTTTGGCCCTGTTCAACACAAAGCAGCTGGCCTTTAATGGCATTTTAATGCTGTTGTAATACCGAGCATCTTTTAGGCGTGTCCAACAGTAATATTTAATCATGTTTTTGGCAGGTGGAGCATTATCATAACTGATCAGTTTCTTTAAAAACGGAATTGCCTTTGAATCCAAGGACACTTTCAAAATCTTTATTATCAAAGCTCCTAGAACCGTGATGGCAAACCTATGGCACATGTGCCCAAAGTGGCACGCGAAGCCAGGGGTGTGTTTCAAATTTTTTTTCGAACCTTTTCTGTGGGTGTGGCCTCCTTTGTGGGAGTGGCTTGCCGGCCATGTGACCTGGTGGGAGTGGCTTGCCAGCCATGTGTTCTCTCTCTCTCTCTCTCTCTCTCTCTCTCTCTCTCTCTCTCTTTCCTTCCTTTTGTCTCTCTGTCCCTTTTTTCTTTTTTTCTTTCATCTCTCTCTCACTTTTTCTTTCTTTTTTCTTTCTTTCTTCCTTCCTTTCTTTCTCTTTCTCTTTCTCTCTGTGTGAGTCTGTCTGTCTCTCTCTTTCTCTCTCTGTGTGTGTATGTGTGTGGCTCTTTGCCTCTCTCTCCCTCCCTCTGTGTCTCTCTATGTGATTCTCTCTCTGTGTCTGTCTGTCTGTCTGTCTGCCTGCCTGACTGACTGACTGCCTGTCTGTCTGACTCTCTC
Organism: Thamnophis elegans; assembly: GCF_009769535.1. Taxonomy (NCBI): domain Eukaryota; kingdom Metazoa; phylum Chordata; class Lepidosauria; order Squamata; family Natricidae; genus Thamnophis; species Thamnophis elegans. The sequence continues at coordinate 65,910,554 of NC_045548.1, forward strand.
TGTGTATCTCTCTCCTCCAGTGGGGGGTTTCAAAAATTTTTGGAACCTCTTCTGTAGGTGTGGCCTGCTTTCCGGGTCCACTGGTGAAACCTCTTCTAACCAGTTCAGTAGATTTGATGAACCGGTTCTACCAAATAGGTGCGAACTGGTAGGAACCCACCTCTGCGCGAAGCCATGTCGCCCAGCACTTGCAGCCTTGCCTATTTGTCTTCTGGGGTTCTAGCACACACACGTGTGTGACGATCAGCTGTCCTTTTCACACGCGGCAGGGCTGAAAACCAGTGTGCGCATGCGCATCAGCCAGCTGATTGTTGGGTGCACAGGCGGGCCAGAACCCAGAAATTTAGCTTTTCCGGAGCGCAATCCCTTTGCGTGTGTGACAGTGCTGAAAACCAGCCTGTGCATGTGTACCTGCCAGCTGATCGTCAGGCGGCATGCACACTAGAACCCAGAAGTTCAGCTTTTCTGGAGCGCGGCCTCAATAAGCGGGCATGCACACGCGTGATGTTTCCGCATGACCTTTTTGGCACTCACTGCCTTCCTCCTTGAGGAAGAAGAAGAAAACGTTTTCCTTCTCATCCAAGAAGCTTCATCATTTCAGGCGGTGGGAGCAGGGACGGGTTCCGGCAGTCACTATTGCCAGTTCACTCATGGGTGCGCGGCGCGCGCATGCATAGTGCAATAAAAATTGCTCTGTGCATGCGCAGAAGCAAAAAACAAGATGGTGGTGCCTACAACGCTGCCTGGGGAACCGTTTCGGGACCGTGGCAGCCGTGGGTCGCAGCCAGTTCCACTGACCCAGGCCACCAAACCACTAATGGTTCGCCCGAACCAGTCTGAACCAGTAGGAACTCACCACTAGGCAGGAGGGATTTTGATGAAGCTTCTTGGATGAGAAGCAAAATGTTTTCTTCCTCTTCCTCAAAGGGAAAAAAAAAACAGTCCAGTTGCCTTTTGAAGAAAAAAAGCAACTTCGTGACAACGATGACTTGGATGACTGATTATCTCTAAAAACAGATAGTGGGGAGAGAGAGAAAAGGCTTTTTTTCCAAACTTCTGGCCATTCATTTTAAACTCTGACATTGTGCAATTTTGGCAACTGCTTGATAAGAATTTGAAGCTGTGGGAAAAAATTATAAACGATCCAGAATAAGTAAACTACTGTCCTCCTTCCAAATTCCACCAAAGGACGTACAGGGAATGAGATTTTCCAAAATATTTTCCTCCTCAAGTGTATATACCTTTGCAGTCAAGACAGCTAATTTCAAGAAGTAATTTATTACATGTTTAGCTCATCCACCCTCTAAAAACCTAGTCTGAGATGCATGGTTTCCTTCTTCGACTCAGGTGGAACTGGAAACAGCTATTGATCTCAATGCAAGCTATATACAACTAATCCTTGCTTAACAACCCGTCACTGAGCAACTGTTTGAAGTTAGGACAGAACTTCCCAGAGCTACTTGTGAACTGTTTTCAAAGTTCTGATGGCATCCGTGGCACGACAAAACCGCGCTCGTCAAAATAGTGGTGATAAAATCTCATCGCTAAAGCCGCGACGTCATCACCGTGCGTCATCACCGCCACGACAACAGCGCGGCGACAGAAGGGCGCTTTAAAACAGCGGCAGAAAGCGGATTTAAATTAAGGTACAGGTTAGGATTAGGTTTAGGTGTTTGCTTTAGGGTTAGGTTTAGGTTTAGGTTTAGGTTTAGGGTTATGGTTATGGTTAGGGTTAGGTTAGGGTTAGGTTTAGGGTTAGGTTTAGGGTTAGGTTTAGGGCTAGGTTTAGGGTTAGGTTTAGGGTTAGGTTTAGGGTTAGGTTTAGGGTTAGGTTTAGGGTTAGGTTTAGGATGCTGCTTCGGAAGGCGCGGATTTGCCCTCCGCGATTATGTCATCGCGGTAGGGTCGCGTTTTTCCTTAGCGCTTCAAATGGCGCGGATTAGTCTTCGCGCTTATGTCTCCGCGGATAAGGGCTTCGTGGATTTGTGGCATCAACCTGCCTGCAGTCATATCTGAGGTGGTATTCAACCAGTTCTAGTGGACCGGTAGTGGAAATTTTGAGTAGTTCGGAGAACCAGCAAATACCATATCTAGCTGGCTCTGCCCCTATCTATTCACTGCCTCCCAAGTCCCAGCTGATCTGCTGGGTCTTCTTCTGTTGCCCCCCAGAGTCCTACGGGATTGGATGGCATATAAATGTATTAAATCACTAATTACTAACGGAGCTGGAAAGCAGGTTAGTGAGATGGGGAAGGAATGGAGATTTTGCAGTATCCTTCCCCTCCACGCCCACCAAGCCACGCCCACCAAGCTACGCCCACCAAGCCACGCCACGTCCACACAACTGGTAGTGAAAAAAATTGAATCCCACCACTGAGTCACATGATTGTATTTTGGGCATTTTTCAACCAGGTCCCCCTTTTTTTCATACTTATAACTATTGCAGCATCCCCATAGACAGCTGATCAAAATGTAGACACTTAGTAACTGGAATTTATCATGACTTGTAGTGTCCGGGTCTGTGTAATCACCTTTTGTGACCTTCCTGCAAGCAAAGTCAATGGGGAAACCAGATTCACTTAACAACTGCAGTGTTTAACTTAATGAACTGTAGCAAGAAAGGTTGTAAAAGGATGCAAAAGCTGATAAACAGCTGCCTTGCTTAGTGATGGAAATTTTGGGCTCAGCTGTGGTCATAAGCCGTGGGCTACCTGTAATAGAACTTGCCCTGTTATTGTTCTGACCGAGGCTTCCCAAGAACATGAAGCAAACTCCTTGTCCTGACAAAAAACCCTTTTATTAATTTCCTGTGAATTCTGCTCATTCACATCCAGCAAAGTCTTTCAAGGGAGGATTTACAGTCACAGACCTTATCTGGCTTGGAGAGCTCACCGGCTGATATCTGCAAAACTTGGTAAGGAGTCTCGGAGAGTCACCAAATAATTAAGCGAACTAATTGTCTCCTGCAAACTCCACTCCCCTTTCGCTCCTCTTTTATTTCCTCTGGGAGGAGGCATTCATCGTCCACCTGTGGCTTTACTCCCAAGTCGACCCCTGTTCTTTAGCTGTTCTTTGTCTGGAAACTCTGCGCATGCGCGCACTGGGAACAGGCTCCAGCTTTTTGTCTGCCTCACTGATGTCTGACTCTGAAGGCAGCTGATAACTGTCAGACGGCTCTGGCCCCCTCTCTGCCTCCGACACAGAGCCCTCATCAGAGCCTTCCCCAGACTCCAGGACTGGCCCATGTTCCTCCCCAACCTTCTCACTGTCTGAATCTGCTGCCAGCTCTGCTGGCGGGCCACAACAGTTATCAAAAAGGAGAGCTGGTGATTTATGACTTGCTACAATGGTTTTTGAGACAAAGTGTTGTTAAAGATGTCTACAATATGAAAGCAGACAGATCACTCTAGGGTGCTCTTTAGGAACCCTTAAAGAACCAGATTGCAAAATTAAGGCTTGCCTTGAAACAGTTCCACTAATACAGGTTTCTTCCCAGCCTTGTCGAAGATCAAGCAGATTGCTTAGTCTCTCATTTCTCTTGAAATGTGTTTCCAATTTAGCTTTGCTTTTCTCTCTCTCTCTCTTCCATTCGGCCACCTCAAATCCAGCCACTAATATTCGAAGGAGGCCAAATAGGATTCTAACAAAATATCCCTCCCTGGTTTATGGGTAATGAAAGGCAGACTAAATGCTGTCAGATGCAGCCAAGCAGTCTCGTTTCCCCCAAACTTCTTGAGTGCAAGCAAAGAGATCAAATCCAAGGGCCAAAGCAAAATAGTGGGTATAGCTGGGCAGGAACCATTGCCAAAAAACCTCCAAATGTTAGGTTCCCCACCATAGAATTCAGTGGGCATTGGATGCCACAATGATGTAATAAACACAGAGAGAATCAAGAATTAAGAGCTGCAGTGCAACAGTCATAATTTATAAGGCCTTGGACAGACCATCCTTGGAATACTGCATCCAGTTTTGGTCATCGCCAGTGGTGGGTTGCTCTTACCATTGCTAGTGGTATGCTGGTCGCGGCCTGTTCGTGCATGGGCCTGACGTGCGCTGTGCATGCATGTGCAATCCACTGGCCCTGTGACAACCAGCTGCTTGATGGGGCTCATGCAGGCACCACACGCTGTGTGCGCATGCGCAGTGTGCCTTTTGGCATAAATACAGCTATAGAGTGCGGGCGGGCAGGCCAAATGAGCCACCGTACCGGTATGCTCTCAGCTGCTCCAGGCCACTACCGGTACAGTCGGACCGGTCCATACCAGCATCAGCCCACTGGTCACCACATTACAAAAAAAGATATTGAGGCTTAAGAAAGAGTGCAGAGAAGGATGATTAGGGGACTGGAGGCTAAAATGTATGAAGAACGGTGGCAGGAATTGGGTAAGTCTAGTTTTAGGAAGAGAAGGACTAGAGGTGGCATGATAGCAGGGTTCCGATGTCACAAGGGCTGCCACAAAGAAGAGGGGGTCAATCTATTCTCCAAAGCACCAAAAGGCAAAGCAAGAAGCAATGGATAGAAACTAATCAAGGAGAAAAGCAACCTGGAACTAATGAGAAATTTCCTAATGAGAAATTTCCTAATGAGAAATTTCCTAATGAGAAATTTCCTAATGAGAAATTTCCTAATGAGAAATTTCCTAATGAGAAATTTCCTAATAGGGACAACAATTAAGTTGCCGTTGCTCCACCACTAGAAGCTTTTAAAAAGAGATTGAACAGCCATTTGTCTGAAATAATATAAGGTCTCCTGCTTGAGCAGGGGGTTCGATTAGAAGATCTCCAAGGTCCCTTCCCACTCTGTTAATCAGTTAATGGAGAAGAAGGAGATGAAATATTTAGCATGTGTTAAACCAGGGATCAAATCGTAGAAGAATATCCAAGGAACTTGGATATATCCTACCATATCTTACACAGCGCAATTATTTATATTTTTTCATTGCATAGTCAGACAGATGTTCAAACTGGATTTGGCATTTTATCCACCTATCGAGTCCTTTCCAAGGACCTGGGATAGGCAGATGTGGATGTTTTATGGTGTTAGAGCAGGGGTGTCAAACTCGCATTGTCATGGCAGCATCACATGATGTATCGGGACTATTTCCCCCTTCAATAAACCGGGCATGGCCGTGGCTAGTGCATGAACATATCTGGGCTTCAGGCCGTGAGTTTAACAGCCCAGTGTTAGAGGTATTGCACAGGATGTTCCTAGTAAAGCTACCTTTTGCAATTGATTGATGGTGAATTTGTCTCGGGTGCATAAGCTCTCGGTGTACATTCAAGCCACAAGTGACAAATCATGATTCTAATCACAAAATGCATTCATCCTAAAATCATAAAATGCAACACTCAGTGATAGTCATAGGATACTGAATAAGCAATCAACATAAATCATACTAGGATATAAAATAAAACAATGAATATAAACGGTAAGACACAAGCAACAAAGTTATAGTCATAAGAAGGATAAGGAAATAGGTAATAGAAAAGATGAGAAGGATAATAGCAATACAGCCCTACTAATGCAATACAGCATTGTGGGAAATAGTTGTTTAGAAGAGTGACAGCATGGGGGGGGGGGGAAACTGTCCTTGTGTCTAGTTGTTTTGGCATGCAGTGCCCTATTGCCGTGAACATTTGGCAGGCGTGCCAGAGGTGGCACGCAGAGCCCTCTCTATGGGCACATGTGCCTTCGCCAGCTAGTCTTCTGGTTTCCAATGCACATGCATGCTGGCCAGCTGGTCTTCTAGGGGGCCAGAGCACCCTGTGACCTCAAGACTGGATTACTGTAATGCGCTCTACATGGGGCTGCCCTTGAAGAGTGTTTGAAGACTTCAGTTAGTCCAGAATGCGGCCACACGAGCGATTGTGGGTGCACCCAGATACACCCACGTTACACCTATCCTCCGCGAGCTGCACTGGCTACCCATTAGTCTCCGGACCCGCTTCAAGGTGCTGGTCGTCACCTATAAAGCCCTACATGGCATCGGACCTGGGTACCTGAGAGACCGCCTCCTGCCGATTACCTCCCATAGACCGATTAGATCTCACAGGTTAGGTCTCCTCCGGATTCCATCTGCCAGCCAATGTCGGCTGGCGACTCCCCGGGGGAGAGCCTTCTCTGTTGCAGCTCCAGCCCTTTGGAACGACCTCCCCATGGAGATCCGGACCCTTACTACCCTCCCAGCCTTCCGCAAAGCCACCAAGTCCTGGCTGCTCCAGCAGGCCAGGGGGCTTGTGAAATATCCAACCCCACGGTAACTGTGGATGTTGCGTATTTTAAGGTGTTGTCTTGTTTATTTATCCCCTTCTCTTGTTTATTGTAAGCCGCCCGGAGTCCTTCGGGAGTGGGCGGCATACAAGATCAATAAACTAACTAAACTAAACTAAACTAACACCAGAAAACAGCCTGAAAATGCCCCCAAAATCAGCCAAAAAAACCCAGGCTGATTTTGGGCCATTTTCCAGGCCATTTTAGGCCATTTTTCGGGCTGTTTTCTGGCCCAAAAAATGCTCCAAAAGCGGCTGAAAAACGGCCTACCAATGCCAGCCAGAAAACAGGCATGTACATGCTGTCCAGCTGGTTTTCGGGTTTCTGGCACTCGGGCGTGCGCACATGTTCCGCTTTGGGCACTTGGTGGCCGAAAAGGTTTGCCACCACTGCCCTATTGTGTTGTCTTGAGGGAAGAAGTTGAAACTGTTCATGTCCAGGATGTGAGGGGTCTGTAGATATTTTCACAGCCCTCTTTCTGGCTCGTGCAGTATACAAGTCCTCAATGGAAGGCAGGTTGGTAGCAATTGCTTTTTTTCCCCCAGTTCTATAACGATTGTTAATAATTGGTCACAAGTTGAAGACTGCCTGTAGAGACTGTTTCTTCATCCAGCTAACAGTGACCCTCATAAGGCTGCTGCTCATAATCCTTTTAAAAGTCAGTACCAAACTTGGGAACTTCTGCATATCAAACAAGAATTGATCTCTTATAGTACATCTCATTTGTCTCAGGAAATTTCATGGAAATAGCTATAACATTTAAAATAGTAAATTGTACATACTAACCCAAATGTAAAAACTACAGCATTTTAATTTTTGTATTTGCCCCCTTAACCTACAACTTAGCATATGCCTTCTTATGAAGAACAGAGATTCATGTTTTTAAAATGTTTTTTAAATCTTTTACTGATTACCTTGTGTGGATCATGCCCTCAACCTCAAGTTCATTCAGTTCCTTTCTTTCAAAAGACATTGAAAGAAAAAAAAATTGAAAAAGAATAAAAAGGAGGGAAACACGCTTCCTTCGGGGAATTACATTAATTGTTTCCCTTCCTTTGTGTTACGGGTCAGTGGAATAAACAAAATTTATTGCAAGATTTGTAAACTGAATTTCTAGGAACCAAATTTTGTGGGTTAGTTGCACTAGAAAATGAGAGAGTTTTAGGTCACTGTAAAATAATCTAGTGCTCTCCAGATGTGCTGAACTACAACTGTCCAAAGTATTTGGAAGACACCAGTTAGAGTAGCTGTTATAAATATGACAAATATATTCTGGAATTTATTTGCATGGACCATGCCTTTTTTTCCCGTCCAATGCAATAACTATGCTTGATGGTCATTTTTGAAGCTGTAATGCAGAAGTAACCAATCTTGGCCAGTTTTAAGAGCTGTGGACTTCAACTCCCAGAATTCCTCAGCCAGCCATGGGGATTTCTGGAAGTTGAAGTCCACAGCTCTTAAAATTGCCAAGGTTAGACACCTCTGCTCTAATGCTAACATGTCCAGAAAACTCCTGATTGGAGAGCTAGCAGCCCATCCCTGCTTTTTCTCACAGTAGTACCACAGACTAGTGCTTACTTTTCCCACATTTCTATAGGCACACTGTGACAATGCAACTTAGCAAGATCTGATGCACCAACCATTGTGTTCTGACCTAGGCTTCCCAAAAGCACGAAGCTGACTCCTCGTCCCAATAAAACCCCTTTTATTTATATATAACCTTTTGTTTTCCAGATGTTTGGAAGCCTTGATGAGGTGCTGCTGTCAATGCAATCACTCACTGGTCAGCCCAGCAAAGATACCATCTCCCATTAAAATGAGCACTGAGTATTTTACTGTATTGGGAGAAATATCCATCTGGTTCAGTTCCAACTGGGGAGAAAGACACTGGAAACATGGAGGCTGATTAGAAAGATGGTTTATTGATGGGCATGGATTTGAGGTCCTGGGCAGCTGAACACATGGAGTTGAGAGAGATACCCCCTCTTGGGCCTTGCCCATGAGCTTCCTGTTCCTCTGCAAGAAATGTATTCTATTGGTTGTCAGACTCTCAGGGGGCTATGCAGGGGTCATAGCAAACTGTTTAGGTTGTCTGAATTAAGTTTGATTGAAGCCTGGACTCTCTGAGATGATGTAATGAGGAGGCTTGTGTCCTGAAAGGGTGTTGGGCCATTTGGATCTTGAGTGAGGGCTGATCCTACCATTCCACCTAATTCTGCCATTGTTCAAAATATCCTGTCTTGAATGGATTACCAAATCTGCATTTCTAAAAGCTGGCCTCAACTGAATATCTGCTTTGTGGGGTGGGGTGGGGAGGAAACTGCAGCTCTGAGCTTGTCTCCCTTAAGATTTCTATTTCTCTTTTAGGGGAAATATTCTGCCTTTTTAATATTTCCTGAAGTAGTTCATTCTTCTAGGACAGGGGAGGTGCTAACCTTTTACAACTGAATGCATGTTTATTGCAACAGCCATCTGAAAACCCATAACATCGCTTTTCTTGGCTTGCAGTCAAACATCAACTCGGATCCCATGGCAGTTCCACAACACTGCATGGCAGTCCCTACTTATCCACCTGTGTTTATATTATGGTTTCTTTTGTTCCCAGGTGTAGTTTTCAAAGGGAGCTCAATAGAGAGACACAAGCCATCGCCCAAGAGAGCCACTGTTATTCTTCCCACTCTTCTAACTTTTCCTTCTCAAGTTTCTCTTTCCCTTCGCCTGATCATGGAAGCATAGTAAATACTTACCGGCCAATATTTGATACCCAGACCAAGGTTAATCTGTTGTGAATGATTAATGAACAATATCTGATGCTTTTGCATGTTAAAAAAGATCTTTGAGTGGACTAAAGTGATAAGTACTTAAATATCTTCTCCAGCTTGTCTCTTCCTTAATGAGGTGTCAGACCTGATTCAATCTGGATATCTGGCAAATCTAGACAGAATACTAAAAAGCAGAGATATCACCCTGCCAACAAAAGTGCATATAGTCAGGGCTGTGGTTTTCCCAGTTGAAATGTATGGCTGTGAAAGTTGGACCATAAGAAAGGCTGAGCGTCAAAGAATGGAGGCCTTTGAACTATGGTGCTGGAGAAGACTCCTGTGAGTCCCTTGGACTGCAAGGCGATCAAACCGGTCAGTCCCAGAGGAGATCAACCCTGACTGCTCTTTAGAAGACCAGATCCTGGAGATTAAACTCAAATACTTTGGCCAACTCATGAGAAGGAAGGACTCCCTGGAGAAGAGCCTAATGCTGGGAAAGACTGAGGGCAAAAGAAGGGGATCACAGAGAATGAGGTGGCTGGATGGAGTCACTGAAGCAGTCGGTGTGAGCTTAAATGGACTCCGGGGGATGTTAGAGGACAGGAAGGTCTGGAGGAACGTTGTCCATGGGGTTGCGATGGGTCGGACACAACTTTGCAACTAACAACAACAATCTGTCATTTCTCCAAAGAGAGACAAAAGCAACAGATATTGTAACCCTGCAGAAACGGCAAAAATTAAATGCATTTCTTTTCATAAATGGCATAATTTTAATCATACAAGCCAAGTGGTTCGGGTTTGATTTTCTGTCTTTAAAACCTCCCTTTCAGATAAATTGTGGCTCAGAGACACATCAGGTTGTTGTCTTTTTGACCACCCAGAATGATCCAGACAGCTTCCCCAGGATTTTGAAGAAAGGGCAGACGAAATTTCCCCTCCAAATCTGAATTCTTTATCTAGAGAGCACTGATGGTGGTGTTGGGGAATACACCCAGGTGGGCTCTGACAGGCAAATCATCCCATTATTATTATTATTATTATTATTATTATTATTATTATTATTATTGTTGTTGTTGTTGTTGTTGTTGTTGTTGTTGTTGTTGTTGTTGTTGTACAATTGTATCACAGCGGCCAGTTGTTTCGCCGGATTTGGCATTGGTTACTAGTCGGGCCCCACCCAGGGGCCTAGGACGTCGTAACGTATTTTCGTAATATGCGTGCAGATCCAAGCAGTGCGGCTTTTTGCATTTGACTGATGGTGATTTTGTCAATTTTTAACTGTTTTAAATGTAATTCCAGTGCTTTTGGAATAGCACCCAGTGTGCCAATTACCACTGGAATTACCACTGCTGGTTTGTGCCATAGTCGTTGAATTTCGATTTTTAAGTCCTGGTATCTTGCGATTTTTTCATGTTCCTTCTCGGCGACCCTGCTATCACCTGGTATTGCGATGTCTATGATTGTGACCTTATTTTTCTCAACCAGTGTGATGTCTGGTGTATTATGCGCCAGTATTTTGTCGGTTTGTATACGGAAATCCCACAAGATCTTGACCATCTGATTTTCGGTGACTTTTTCAGGCTGATGTTCCCACCAGTTTGTTGCTGTTTTAATATTATAATTTTTGCACAAATTCCAATGGATCATTTGTGCTACTGAATTGTGCCGCAATTTATAATCAGTCTGCGCGATTTTTTTACAGCAGCTGAGTATGTGATCAACAGTTTCATCAGCTTCTTTGCAAAGTCTGCATTTGGCATCATCAGAGGATTTTTCGATTTTGGCCTTAATGGCATTTGTGCGGATAGCTTGTTCTTGCGCAGCCAGGATTAGTGACTCTGTTTCTTCTTCTTCTTCTTCTTCTTCTTCTTCTTCTTCTTCTTCTTCTTCTTCTTCTTCTTCTTCTTCTTCTTCTTATTATTATTATTATTATTATTATTATTATTATTATTATTCTCCAATTGCTGCCCATCTGGATTTTCCATCCCAGAATTATTAGCTTAAAAGTGTCACTTTTAAAATAACATGGGATGGATGACACTGTATGAAGGAGTAAACTAAAAGGTAAATTTAATACTTTTAAAAAAGATGTCTGAACTTCTGAGCATGACTATAATCTGTAGTGGTATACAAATGAAAATAAAATAAAATGTACTTATATATTTACTGACAGGGCTCATAGGCCACTCCGGTCAATTGAGTAGAACCCACCCTATTTTCGGTACAATAAATCCGTAAAAAATCATAAAACCAAGCTTATTTGTACTTTATAAAATAACCCTATAGAACAAGAATCAAAGAATTTAGAAAATAAAGCAATTCTTATTCCAGGGAGATAAGTCATAGCAGCTGTGTCTCTAATGCCCAATAAAGGGTACTCTTCACAGATTAACTGAAGGAAAGGAGCGTTTCAAATACTGAGGAAAAACAAGGCCAGAGAAAGATTGAGAAAACATCTTTCTGGAGACATATCAAAGGGACACATAAAAAAACTGTTCCTGATGGATTTTACATCATAAGCAGAACTTGTATCAGACTAGATTGGTGATGGTGAGCCTATGGCATGTATGTCACAGGAGACATGTAGAGCCTTCTCTGAGGGCATGTGAGCTCCACTGCGCATGTGCGCGCCTCCCGCCGACCAGCTGTTTTTATCTCTGCCACGCATAAGTGGGGGGCGGGGCACATGCAGGAGATGCACGTGTATGCATGAGAGGTGGGGTGCATACGGGAGATGTGTGTGCATGCACGGGGGCAGGGGGTCATGTGTGCATGCACGGGGGGGGGGAGTGTGTCTGTGGGGTGTGGTGTCCTCCCCCAGCCCATTTTTAGTCCCAGGAGGTTGCAGGGAGGCCTGGTAGGCCCAAAACAAAGTGCGGGGGGGGGGAGCACGGGAGGATCGTGTGCGCTTACACAGGGAGGCGGGTCACATGGGGATGTCATGCATGCACTGCATTATGGGTGTGGCAGGTGCGCATGCGCTGTTGCGCGTATGGGCGCACATTCAGCATACAGTACAACAACAAAAAGGTTAGCCATTACTGGACTAGATAGTCCTATGGATATAGTTAGTCCTCAACTTACAACCACAATTGAGCCCAACATTTTTGTTGTTAAGCAAGACATCTGTTAAGTGAATTTTTCTCCATTTACGACCTTTCTTGTCCTAGTTATTAAGTGAATCTGCAGTTGTTAAGTGAATCCGGCTTGTCCCATTGACTTTGCTTGTCGGAAGGTGGCAAATGTGTTCAAATGAGCCAGAGACACTGCAGCTATCATAAATACATGCCAGTTGCCAAGTATCTGAATGTTGATCATGTGACCATGGGGATCCTGAAATGGTTGGAAGTGCGAATAACGGTTCATAAGCCATTTTGAACTGTTGTAAGTCAAGGGACCTACCTGTATTGAGATCTTGAAATGTCAAGTGCTTTAAAGCAACCCAAATTAATTGCTCTCAGCCAACAGCCTGAATTCAGAGGTGGGATTCAGCAGGTTCTGATCAGTTCCGGAGAACCGGAAGCTGAATTTTGAGTAGTAGGGAGAAGCGGTAATGCCACCTCTGGCTGGCCCCCGCCCACATCTATTCTCTGCCTCCTGAGTCCCAGCTGATTGGGAGGGAATGGGGATTTTACAATATCCTTCCCCTGCTGCCACGCATAAGCCATGCCCACCAAGACACACTATGCCCACCAAGTCACGCTCACAGAACCGGTAGTAAAATTATTTGAATCCTACCACTGTACTGAATTATATCTGAAAGCTGGAATATATACAAAGAATAGCGTCAGTCCAGTTACAAAATTCAGGGTTTCTTTGTATAGAATATTATGCACACTTTGGGTTTGAACATCCTGGGGAGGGGTGTTATCCCTGAATTAGAAGGGGGCAGAATAAAGCAGTAGGTGAGGCCACCACAAAATGAGCTTTACGGTAATTATAGTTGATTAGCATTTAAACTGATTCAAATGAATCAAATATGATGAATTTGATGACTCCACAGACATTTAATGCTTTTCTCTTTTATTTCAATTAAACTCTAGGGTTTGGTGGCACAGTGGTTAGAATGCAGTATTGCAGGCTAATTCTGCCGAGTGCCAGCAGTTCGATTCTCAACCGCTCAAGGTTAATTCAGCCTCCCATTCTTCCGATGGTCGGTAAAATGAGGACCCAGATTGTTTGAGGGCAATAGGCTGACTCTGTAAAATTTTGGAGGGGGCTGTAAAGCACTATGAAGAGGTATATAAGTCTAAGGGCTATTGTATTGGTGGAAAATGTTATCAACCTCTAAACTACCTTGGCTGTCATTGGAAGAGGCTCCAAAAAGTCAATTGATGGTCATGACGGTGGAACCGAGAGCCTTGCTTTTTTGAAGAAGATCAATGGTATTGTACCATCTTGACATGTTTGGTTCCTCTTAAAGTTGTCTCCGAGGACAACTTTTGGGCAAGGCTCAGGGTGAATTTGTTCCAACACTAAACTCAAAGAAACTCCTCTGTGGATGACAAAATTCTGCATTTTCATTATGAGTAATTTGGAGATGTGTTGTGTCAGTGAGGCTATCTAAGAGTCAGCTGCAGTAGATGACATTTGCAAGAATGTTCTGTTCTTCTGCTTTTCCCAACTGGCTGAAAACCCTTTATTTGCAACTGAGAAAGTGCCTGTCGATACTGAAAGGATATTATTTTTTAAAAAGACTGATTTAGCTTCTCTATGTTCCTTGGAAGTTTGATGGCAACTTCTTTTAAAAAACAAGCTGGTTTCAGAAGAAGTCCTCCAAGGGTTGGAGGCAGAGGGTGTCAAGAGGAATAGAAGTTGATGGGGCGAATGTAGATGAAGGCGTTTTGATCAATCTTGGAATGGAAAGCCCTTCATTAAAGTGAGTTAATAAAAAAAAGACTTTCCTTGTTCAGGTTTCTGGTTCGGGAAGCTTTATAAGGGGAGATAAAAAAAAATCAGATGGCAATGTAGTTTGCATCTTCAAACCCTGCCTCCTTCTAACCTGTGGATTACCTACTGATTGTGTTTAAAAACCCATTACATGTGCAACTTGAAAGCAATCTTCGATCTAGGGTAGCCCTTAGGTAATGGAAGGAAGACAAAACCTTGGTAACAAAGACAATTGTAACAGATCAAGACCCCACCACTGGGTCCTGTCCACCATTAAACCATCTTTCCAAGCAGCCTCCATGGTTTCCCGTGTCTTTTCCCCCCCACTTGGACTGAACCCAAAGGACATTTCTTCCAACACAACAAAACACAAGAGTACATACATTATAAAAATATGTAGCAAGTGTGTAGAGATTCTCAGTCATTCCAGGTCATGGTTGATCCAAAGGTGCTTTTTCAGAAGGCAACTGGACTTTGTTTTTTTTATGTTTAAGTGCTTAATAAGTGGAAAAAAAAAATCAGTAGAAAAAATAAAATATAATATAACAGAACAATAAATACTTCTACACATAATTAATACAAGCATTTTTCAAGTGTGTGTGCCTTTGGATAGATTAATAGAGCAGACAGACAAACAGAACCGACCGATCAGAGTTGGAAGAGACCTTGGAGGTTTTCTAGTCCAATCCCAGGAAACCGTATACGCAACTGTATGGTAAGGCCACACTTGGAAAACTGCATTCAGTTTTGGTCACCACAATGTAGAAAGATGTGGATACTCTAGAAGAGTGCAGAGAAGAGCAACAAAGATGATTAGGAGACTGAAGGCTAAAACATATGAAGAATGGTGCAGGAAGTGGGTTTGTCTAGTTTACTAGAAAGAAGGACTAGGGAGACATGATAGCAGTATTCCAATATCTCAGGGGTGCCACAAATAAGAGGGAGTCAAGCTATTCTCCAAAGCACCTGAGGGCAAGACAAGAGCAATGGATGGAAACTAATCAAGGAGAGAAGCAACCAAGAACTAAGGAGAAATTTCCTGACAGTTGGGACAATTAATCAGTGGAACAACTTGCCTCCAGAAGTTGTGAATGCTCCAACACTGGAAGTTTTAAAGAAGAGATTGGATAACCATTTGTCTGAAGTGATGTAGCAGGGGGTTGGACTAGAAGACCTCCAAGATCCCTTCTAACTCTGTTATTCTATTCTATTTCATACAAATGGTTATCCATTGCAGACAGGTAGATAATACACTTACATAAATACCATGTTTTTTTAACCTACTGTACTGTGTACAAATGAGTTCCATATTTCTTTATACTTATCCATACAAAGTATATGTCTATAGGCAATTTGCTCATAGAGAGCAAATGTCATCAAGTCTTCAATCCATTGAGGAAATGAACCATGCAATTATCATATTTTTGGGTATAAGACGCACTGTAGTATAAGACACAACAAGGTTTTGAAGAGGCATTTTTTAAAGTAGGTAGGTAGATAGAGGGAGAGGGAGGGAGGGAGGGAGGGAGGGAGGGAGAGAGAGATACAGTAGGTAGATAGCGAGAGAGAGGGTATAGGTAGGTGTAGAGGGATAGAGGCAGAGAAATAGAGATACAGAAATACAGTAGATAGGTAGGGAAAGAGAGAGAGAGAAATACAGTAGATAGGTAGGAGAGAGAGAGAGAGAGAGAGAGATAGAGAGAGAGAGATACAGTAGATAGGTAGGGAGAGAGAGTAGATAGGTAGGTAGAGATAGATGTTTCCAGGTGTATTTATCCAAAGAAATCACTGACAATCTGCAGCACTTAAGACTTTGTTTCTGCTGGCATAGCACTTGATCAATCTAATTCTCATCAATCAGTTTAACTAAAGAGCTTTCCAAAGGGGGGGGGAGTTTTTGCACTCTGCAAACCTCCCAAAACTGGCCTGTTTTTCATGAAAACGGGCCTGCTTTTTTTTTTTTTTTAAAAAAGAGAGGCACAAATAGCCTTGGGGAGGCTTGCAGAGTGCTCCTGGGGGAGGGGGGCTAAAAACGAGCAAAAAACAGACCCTTTTTTGTCAACAAATTACATGCATAGCCTTATGGAGGCTTATAGAGTGCTGCTGGGGCTGGGGGGGCAAATTTGAGCAAAAAACAGCCTGTTTTTTTGCTCATTTCTGCCCTCCCCAACCCCCAGGAGCTCTCTGAAAGCCTCCATAAGGCTCCGCACAGCCATTTTGGTGAAGGGGGGCTTTGGGAGGCAAAAATGCTGTATTGGTGTATAGGACACACCCAGATTTTCAGCCTCTTTTTTGAGGAAAAAAAGATACTCCGAAAAATACGGTATCTTTAAAATGCTCCAATATCTGTTTTTGTAAAGACTTCATGCACCTTTCAAACAATACTTTGAATCGGACAACTGGTTCACATGGCTGGCTTATATTTAGCTTGTCATCAATGATCACACCAGCGATGGGTTGCTGCCGGTTTGGCCCAGATTGGCCAAACTGGTAGTAGCGGTGGCAAGAGGCTCTGCCCACCTGCCCGGACTGTTCTGTGCATGCGCAGAAGCATCACGCACACACACAAGTGCATGGGGGAGTGCGCCCAAATTGGTAGTAAAAAAATTGGCAACCCATCACTGGATCACACCCAGTGGTCATTGACACTATCTATTTAGCCATGGTGCGCTGGCTACCTGTTGATCTCCGGGTGCGCTTCAAGGTGCTACTTACCACCCATAAAGCCCTTCATGGTAGTGGATCTGCGTACTTGAGAGACCGCCTCCTGCCAATTACCTCCTTGCGACCTATTAGATCGCACAGATTAGGCCTCCTCCGAGTCCCATCTGCCAGTCAGTGTCGACTGGCAACTACACGGAGGAGAGCCTTTTCAGTAGTAGCTCCGACCCTTTGGAACGATCTCCCCGTGGAGATTCGTACCCTCACCACCGTCCAAACCTTCCGCACAGCCCTCAAGACCTGGCTATCCCGTCAGGCCTGGGGATAAAAGTCATAATCCGTCCCCACCCGAATGATGAATGGTGTGTACTATTTTTTATTTATGTATTGTTTTATGTTTTATTGTCTTGTACTCCCCTCCCTATATATTGTAAGCCGCCCTGAGTCCCCTCAGGGAAAAGGGCGGCCTATAAATAATAATAATAATAAATAATAAATAAATAAATAAATGGTGATTGGGCAGGTTAAAAGTGAAATTTAAGAGAGATGATGTTTTTTTGCTCATCATTTTTCATATAATGAAGAAGAAAACAAATTTGAATTGAATTCTATATGGCACCAGTCATTTATGATTGCCTATTGATAAAGAGTTAACACTGTTTTTCCTAGAATGAGTATAAGTATATACTCTTGAGTATATATGAGTATTTAATATAACATTTTTCTTTGTAATGAAACAGGGTTTTTTTCTTTCAACCATGCATATGGAAAGGATTACCCAGAATAAATACCATGATTGATTGGATAGGGAGCCCATGATTGAAATCTTTCTAATTTAGAACTTAAATGTTGACATACTCCTAAATCCTTATAGTAATCTTACAGCTTTTTTTTGATCTCTTTAACAACCCTAATGTTCACATCTATTGAATTTCTCTGGAAAAAAACCTTGTCCTGTTTCACCACTTTGATCATAAATGGGTCAATTGATTGAATCCTTTATGATCAATCAGGGTCCAAAAATTCTTGATGATTTTATTGCCACTCTTTTAATGCCCTTCAGATATGGTATCTTCCTCCGGATGACACACTTGGAATTGCGTGAACAAATAGCAGCGGGTTGCCGCTGAAACAAAAAGAATATTTCAGTGTGTTTTCTCTAGATCCTATTTCCATACTCACTCTATTCACTTTGGGTGTGCATCATAATGTTGTAAGCCGCCCGGAGTTACCTGTATGTGAGGTGGACTACCCTATGCATTTGTGTGTGCGCTGGAGAGAGAGTGAAAAGAGAGGGAGAAATAATTATATTAATTAGATAGATCAGTGTTTGTCCACCTTGGAGACTTGAAAGTGTGTGGACTTCAACTCCCAGAATTCTGGGAGTTGAAGTCCACATACTTTCAAGTCTTCAAGGTGGAGAAACACTGAGATAGATGATAATGAGATGAGGGTGGGGGAGGGGGAGGGAGAGGGAGGGGAGGGAGGGAGGAGGAGAGAGAGAGAGAGAGAGAGGAGAGACAATAACTAGATAGACAGATAGGCAGGCAGATAAATGGATGGATAGAGAGAAAGAGAGAGAGGTAGGCAGGCAGATAGACGGATGGAGAGAGGGGGGGAAAGTCCAAAAATTCTTGATGATTTTATTGCCACTCTTTTAATGCCCTTCAGAGATGGTATCTTCCTCCGGATGCCACACTTGGAATTGCATGAACAATTAGCATGGGGTTGCCGCTGAAACAAAAAGAATATTTCAGTGTGTTTTCTCTAGATCCCATTTCCATAGTCACCGTTCAAAAGGAAGTTTTAGGCAAGGAGTGAGGGCAGTTGTGGACCAGTGGTGGGTTCTGGATCCCAGTGCAACCGATACGGTGCAACGGGGCCCGGTGTCCACCACATGAACCCGCGCAATGAGCTCATGTGTATTTACCACCTGGGACCCTTTGCGACGCTCCAGCTGCTCGGCGGTACCGTACACTCCGTGCGCATGCACAGAAGTCCTGAAGAGCTCAAATACCAGTAAGGAGCGTGGGCGGGCCCTCCAGAGCACTATACTGGAACGGTATCCGGTGCTCCTGGCAGGCATAACCCACCACTGTTGTGGATATTAGAAAGAGGAAAATGCAGTGATGTGGCGAATCCATCAATATTTTAGTAAAGCATAGGCAGGGGTGGGCTTCAAAAATTGCAGCAACAGGTTTGCTGTCCTGCTGCTGGGTGGGTGTGGCCATGGTGGGTGTGGCTTAGTCAGCCTCCTGCATCACAGTGGGAAGGCATTTTTTGCCCTCTCCAGGCTCCGGAGGCTTTCCTTGAGCCTCTGGGAAGGTGAAAACTGGTCTCCGGAGGCCCTCCTGAGTCCAGAATCAGGCCCGTTTCTGGACTTCCGGAACCTCCAGTAGGCCTGTTTTCCCTCCCCGCGAGCCTCTGCACGGCCCTGCACTTACCTGGCATGATGAACGCCGTGGAGACTCCTGGGAGAGGCGTGGCATGGCACATTACAAATAATCTTGGCGCATAAGGGAAATTCTCGTGGCTGAAATATTGCTTTGTCATAGGAACTTTGGCCAGGTATGTACATACTCCTTCAAATCCCAGATGGTTTCCCTAGCAACCCAAACTGTTATTAATGAAACAAAGAAATACACAGCAGAGTTGTCTCAGTTCTTGGACACCTGATTACCATATTTTTCAGAGTATAAGATGCACCGGAGTATAAGACACACCGGAGTATAAGACGCAGCAAGGTTTTAAAGGGGCAATTTTAAAAAAAATTTTTGCACTCTGCAAACCTCCCCAAAACGGCCCGTTTTTCGCAAAAACGTGCCTGTTTTTTTTAAGGGTCATGAATAGCCCTTAGGAGGCTTGTAGAGTGCTGGGGGGGGGGAGAACGAGCAAAAACTGGCCCATTTGTTGCTCATTTCTGCCCTCCCCAGCCCCCAAGAGGACTCTGCAAGTCTCCTAAAGGCTATGCACGGCCATTTGGGTGAAGGGGGTGGGGTTTGGGGAGGCAAAAAATGCTGTATTCAGTGTATAAGATGCACCCATATTTTCAGCCTCTTTTTTGAGGGAAAAAGGTGCATCTTATACTCCAAAAATATGGTATATACATCATCTGCCAACGGGTAAGTTTTCAATGAAATCCAAAGGAAAAAATTCATATGGGCAGTGAATATACTTTCAGAAGACTTTGGATAGGCCCAAACTGAGAACTTTAATTCATCCACTCCTACTCCCTGAAGGCTAACTTCTGATTTTAATGTATCAGGAGGACCTCATGACCTTAGATACTAAAGGAAGCATAATATGTCTGGTGATTATCTCCTTTGGTCTTTTTCCTATCCAGTGGAATGAATCAAGCATATTTCATTCTATTCAGTTCCCCCCCTCCCCTCATTATTATGGGCTCATAATTCCTGTATGATTGTGGCATGCTTAAACTGGTCTGTCAGACATCTGCAGTTGCAGTTGTATAACTTCCTAACCTTAGTTAGTGTCAACTTTGGTTATGTTATGAATGGCTTACCGTGAAGCCAGCTCATTCTACTAATTTATGGTCTTTTTCAAGAAACTAGAAAATGGTTTAATTCAGTAGGCAAGACTCTGAGGTGTGAATACAATCTTCTAGAAGTCTGCCATGGTTAAAGTGACCAGATTTTAAGATGGGTAAAGCGGGACACCATTGACGGTGGGGAGGGGGGCCTCGGAGCACCTGAGCTGTAAAAAAAAAAGTCTTCCCCCGATTGCCTTCCCCCAACGTCCCCCATCCCTTTCAAAAGCCACCCCCATCACCAGCCTCTCCCAACCAGATCCCCGCCTGCCTCCCCTCGGCTCACCCAGACCAGGTTGCTGACAGTGGCTTGCACGGCATGGCTGCAGGGAGAGCGGCGCCCGAGAGAAGCGAGCAAAAAAAAAACTTCCAACGGTTGAGCCGCTTGGCCCAGAACCGAGCCTCCTCCTCGCTGCGCTGCCACCGCTGAAAGCCCCCCCCCTGAGGCCGCTGGACAGCTGTTGGAAAAATGTCACGTGTCGGCATGCACATGCGCAGGAGGGGAGGGAGCCTCGCCCCTCGCCGGGCGCTTCGAGCGAGCCCAGCAGAGGGAGGGAAACCACTGCCCTCTAAAGACATCGGGAACGACACTTCAGAGAAATAAAAACTTTTTTTTAATGGCGTCCTTTTTAAAATTGATGATTCGGCGTCTTTTCTTTCTTTTGGAAAATCGGGACTTTTGGAACACGCCGCGGGACACGGGACAAATTTTGAAAAATCGTGACTGTCCTGCCAAAAGCGGGACGTCTGGTCACCTTAGCTATGGTGGGCAAACAGTAATCTGTATTGTGACATAAAATGTATGATTTATTACTTTGATGCAACCAAAGCTGGGACTTGTATCATTATGTTAAAAAAATTTTTTTGTTTCAAATCCTTTTTTACCAGAGACCTGGGTAATTCATGAATACTTTTGGGGGAGAACATCCATCCATCCTTATTTTCTCTCTCCCTTATGTTTTAAATGTTCTTTTCTTGCAGTTTGTAGTTTTAGATGAGGAGCTTAGACTTAGAATAACATAGTTGTCACTTTAAATGTATGCTAATTACCATACAATTGTTGGAAGAAATGCCCATCTGGGTTCAGTTCCAAGTGGGGGAAAAGACACTGGATTCATGGAAGTTGCTTGGAAAGAAGTTTTATTGATGATGGACAGGACCACATAGTTTGAGGTCCTGGAGAAAAAAGGGAAGAGATACTGAGAATACCTGGGTTTTATGCCTTCTCTGGGCTTTTTAATTTGAGCTTGTATTCTGATTGGTTGTCAGATTCCCATGGGCCCATGCAGTGGCAACTCTGTAGGCGATTCTGAGTCCCAAGCTTGGTTGACTCTTACTGGGTAATGATGCAATGAAAGGTCTTTGGGATTCCTATTATGGCTCTGCCTGAAGGAGGTAGATCTTTGTTATGTAGAATAGACTGGCTAAGGCCTTAATGGCTCATTGACAAGAGGGGGGCCTGAGTTTCTGCCTCTGTTTTACGGAAAATGTTGTGCCCTTTTAATATTTCCTAAAATATCTCATTTTCCTAGGAGAGGTGTGGGTGCTAACTTCCTAACACATTAAAATGAAATTTCATTTCACACAGCTCTCAAAGAGTCACCATCTCCAATATTCACTACATAAACATGACAGACAAATAATAAAATAAAATAAATAAATAATAAATAAAATAAATAAAATAAAATAATAATAAAATAATAAAATAAAATAAAATAAAATAAAATAAAATAAATAAAATATAAAATAAAAAATAAATAAAATAAATAATAAAATAAATAAATAAAAAATAATAAATAATAAATAAAATAAATAATAAAATAAATAAAAAAATAAAAAATAAATAAAATAAAATAATAAAAATAATAATAAAATAAATATAAAATAAAATAAAAAATAAATAAAATAAAAAATATAAATAAAATAAATAATAATAAATAAATAAAATAAATAAATAAATAAAATATAAAATAAATAAAATAAATAAAATAAATAAATATAAGTAACAAAATAACAAAATAACAAAATAACAAAATAACAAATAACAATAACAAATACAAATAACAAAATAACATACTAATAACATAATAATAAAATAAAATAAAATCATCAAATAAATAAATAGTAAAGTAAAGTAAAATAAATGTATGCCTATACCCACATAATATATTATGTAACACAGAGAAGCAACACAGCCTAGCTGGGTGGGGAATTCTGGGAGTTGAAGTCCACACGTCTTAAAGTTCCTCAGGTTGAGAAACACTGCATTAAGAAACCATGAGCTTGCACTAGAGTGGAATAAACTGGAGACTGCTAAAAGTAACCATTGCAAAGTTAGGCTTGTAATTTATTAGAGCTAAAGTGTTTGTGGAACTGAAATTGGTTCCCAATGTTAGCGCTCTCTCACTGCTAATGAGTGGGCCAAGCCATCTTGATCGTTTTCACATGGCCTTGACTGCTAAGGACCCCAGGATCTTTTTTTTTTTTTCCTGTGACCACAGATTTATATCCATTTCCTTTCCTGTCTGGTTCTTGCAGAAAGAAAAGCTGAGGGGAGAGGATTGGCCTTGAAAAAAAAATAAGCCAAGCTGGGGTGAACACAGATAACTCTACCAAAAGAGCTTTCAGGCTTATAATTATAAACTTTTTTTGACATACAGAAACTCCTCATTTGCTCCTTTGCTTATTGCAAACACAGGGCCCTCTCTCAGATTCAAAAGCTTTTCTCATTGAAATCAATACAGGGAATCCTCGACTTACAGCAGTTCATTTAGTGACCATTCAAAGTTACAAGGGCACGGACAAAAGTGACTTATGGCTGTTTTCATGCTTATGACCGTTGCAGCATCCCCCTGGTCATGGGATCAAATTCAGATGCTTGGAAACTGACTCGCATTTGTGACGGTTGCAGAGTGCTGGGGAGTCATGTGAATGCGAACCTTCCGACAAGCAAAGTCAGTGGGGAAACCAGATTCCTTCAAGGACCGTGTTGCTAACTTAATAACCACAGCGATTCCCTTCATAAATGTGGCTAGAAATCAGGGGTGAAATTTAGCAGGTTCTGCGGAAATTCAGCGGAAATTCAGTGGAAATTTTGAGTAGTTCAGAGAACCGGTAAATACCGGTACCACCTCTGGCTGGCCCCAGAATGGGGTGAGAATGGAGATTTTGCAGTATCCTTCCCCTGGAATGGGGTGGGAATGGAGATTTTGCAGTATCCTTTCCCTGGAGTGGAGTGGGAATTGAGATTTAGCAGTTTCCTTTTCCTGGAATCGGGTGGAATGGAGATTTTGCAGTATCCTTCCCCTGGAATGGGGTGGGAATGGAGATTTTGCAGTATTCTTCCCCTGGAGTGGGGTGGGAATGGAGATTTTGCAGTTTCCTTCTCCTAGAGTGGAGTGGAAATGGAGATTTTGCAGTATCCTTCCCCTAGAATGGGGTGGGAATGGAGATTTTGCAGTATTCTTCCCCTGGAATGGGGTGGAAATGGAGATTTTGCAGTATCCTTCCCCTAGAATGGGGTGGAATGGAGATTTTGCAGTATTCTTCCCCTGGAATGGGGTGGGAATGGAGATTTTGCAGTATCCTTTCCCTGGAGTGGAGTGGGAATTGAGATTTAGCAGTTTCCTTTCCCTGGAGTTGGGTGGAATGGAGATTTTGCAGTATCCTTCCCCTGGAATGGGTGGGAATGGAGATTTTGCAGTATCCTTCCCCTGGAATGGGGTGGGAATGGAGATTTTGCAGTATCCTTCCCCTGGAGTGGGGTGGGAATGGAGATTTTGCAGTTTCCTTCCCCTGGAATCGAGTGGGAATGGAGATTTTACAGTATCCTTTCCCTGGAGTGGAGTAGGAATTGAGTTTTTGCAGTTTCCTTTCCCTGGAGTCGGGTGGGAATGGAGATTTTGTAGTATTCTTCCCCCCTGTCATGCCCACCAAGCCACGCCACACAGAACTGGTAGTAAAAAAAAATCAAATTTCATTACTGCTATTAAGGTTGTAAAATGGGGCAAGATTCATTTAATAACAGAAATTTTGAGCTCTATTATCAGATGTATGGAGGACCAAATGTAAATTAAATCCAAAACTATGAAAATAAGCTTAGGGAGGCCGACTTGCTCATCCATCACACTTTTCTTTCATTTCGTCAGCGCAGCTCTTCCAGTTCTCTGAATGATTCTTAAAACCTTGCTACATGTTTCAGAGGCTCTAATTAGAAGAGATTGTGCTACACAATGGGATATTGTTAGCTTTGCTTAACCATATCTAGGTCTACTGTGGAGACCAATTAGTCATGCAATTTTCCTATCTCCTTCTCTTGGATTTGATACAGACCCAAGAAAAGTATTTCCAGACTGTCTGAAAAATGTCTGTCCTTATCTGAAATGAAGAGGCTTTCCCCTGATTTGGTCTTAGTCTCCCCTCCCGCATCACACTTACTGCCAGGGCTACTAATACCTAAGCAATCCTATTCTGTGGGGTTCTTGGTGCTTTCTGAGCTTGGTGGTTTTGTGCCTAATTATGTTACCTACAGTAGTTGGATAATGAAATGTTTGCAAGAAAACCACTAAGATCAGAGAGCACCAGGGACCTCACAGTTCAACCCTGAGCTCAGGGGTAAAATGGTACCATTGGACCAACTCACCTGAAGCAGTAGTAAAAAATGCTACCACTTCGGGCAAATCAGCTGGCTGACAATCAGCTGTGACACGCAATTTATATTAGTGAGAATTGTTGAATTTCTTGCTTTCTAGCTACCGTATTTTTCGGAGCATAAGGCACACCTTTTCCCTCCAAAAAGAAGCTGAAAATCTGGGTGCGTCTTATACACTGAATACAGCATTTTTTTTTTGCTTCCTGAAACTTCGGCCCTTCACCAAAATGGCCGTGCATAGCTTTTAGGAGCCTTGCAGAGTACTCCTGGGGCTGGGGGGCAGAAATGAGCGAAAAATGGCCCCTTTCTGTCCCCCCCCCAGCACTCTATAAGCTTCCTAAAGGCTATCCATGACCTTTTTTTGACAATAAACAGGCTTGTTTTGCCCCATCCCCGCCAGGATCACGCTACAAGCCTCCTAGTTATTCATGCCCTTTTTTAAAGGGGGGGGGGCATTTTTGCAAAAACAGGTCATTTTTGCAAAAACAAGGCCATTTTTGGGAGGTTTGCAGAGTGCAAAAACTTTTTTTAAATTTTCCTCTTCAAAACCTTCCTGCGTCTTATACTCCGATGCGTCTTTATACTCTGAAAAATATGGTAATCTAAATCGTGTGGCACAGTGGATTCCACCTCCCCCTCCAGCTGTTCTACTTACCTTTGCAGACTCAGAAGTCTTCAAAATGTTCCTTTTTTTAGCACTGTGCGCGTGCGCCTCAGGCCCACATACGTGCAAAGCGCACATTCGGTAGCAGACTCACCGAACGGTAGCAGACTTCAGAGGATTTCACCACTGCCTGAGCTATTAATATTCCTTTCATTGTTATCCCATTCTGTTGGTCAATGAGAGTGGAGTGGAGTGAAGTAGGGTTTATGACACTCGCCACAGTCAACTGGCCATGATTGACTACATTTTGCGATTATTGGGGTTTTTTTGCATCATTGGCTAAGTGAATGCTTCAGTCTTTAAGGAAAACCATTGTCCACAATGAGCATTTTTTTGCAGGAAACCAGAGTAAGTAAGAGAAAGTTTCTGGCAAAATACATCTCACATCGTGGTTGCCATGTGACTGTGGGACATTGCAAATGATTGCAAATCAGGGGTGGGTTGCTACCGCCATTACTGCCATTCGGTGCATGTGCAATTTTGCATGTGCACCAAATGTGCTCTCCATGCACATGCATAGTTTTCAATACATAGGTCTGTGCATGCGCAGAACATTTAAAACGGAAAAAAAACATGCCAGGCTGACCGGGGAACCGGTTCGGAGGCGTGGCAGGCCTGGGTTACTGCCAGTTCCGGCAACCCTAGCTGGCAAATCACTATCGGTTCGGCCGAGCTGGCCCAAACGGGTAGGAACCCACCTCTGTTGCAAATATGGGACAGTTTTGTAACTGTGGTAAGAAAAGGCATAAAAGGGGCAAAATTCAGTTAAACAACTGTCTTGCTTAACAACAGAAAGTTTGGACTCAATTGTGGTCATACGTGAAGCACTTCTTCTATGGCAAATCAGCAGCCAATACTTCTCTGGCTTTCCTGCCATTCAGTAGGAGTCACACTGAAGCCAATTTCTAATTGCATTTGGCTGTTTCCCCATTCGTTTGAATGCTTGCTGTGGAAAATCAGATTCTCATCTGTTTCAGGGCTGATGTGCATAACTACCGTATTTTTCGGAGTATAAGACGCACCTTTTTTCCTCAAAAAAGAGGCTGAAAATCTGGCTGCGTCTTATCATCGAATACAGCATTTCTTGCCTCTCAAAGCCCCGCCCCTTCACCAAAATGGCCATGCAAGGCCTTATGAAGGCTTTCAGAGAGCTGGGGGCTGGGGAGGGCAGAAACGAGCAAAAATGGGCTGTTTCTCCCCCCCCCCCCAGCTCCCAGCAGCACACTATAAGCCTCCATAAGGCTATGCATGCCTTTTTAAAAAAAAAAAAAAACAGGCCCATTTTCGCAAAAAAATGAGCCAGTTTTTGCTTGTTTTTGCCCCCCCCCCCCCCCGGGACACTCTACAAGCCACCTAAGGGCTATTCATGCCCTTTTAAAAAAAACAAGCACGTTTTCAAGAAAAACAGGCCATCTTGGGGAGGTTTGCAGACTGCAAAAACTTTTTTTTCCTTTTCAGAAAGCTCTTTAGTTAGAGTGATTGATGAGAATTAGATTGATCAAGTGTTGTGCCAGCAGAAACAAAGTGTTAGGTGCTGCAGATTGTCAGTGATTTCTTTGTCCAGCACATGGTTAAATACATCTGGAAACATCTATCTACTTACCAACCCTCTCTCCCTACCTATCTACTGTATCTCTCTCTCTCTCTCTCTCTCTCTCTCTCTCACACACACACCACACACACACACACACACTCTCTCTCTCCCTCCCTCCCTCCCTACTGTAGTTCTCTCTCTTTCTATTTTCTCTCTCTCTATCCCTCTACCTACCTACCTACCCCTCTCTCTCTCTCTCTACCTACCTACCTACTGTATTTATCTATTTCTCTCTCTCTTCCTTTATCTACCTATCTATCCTACCTAACTAACTAACTAACTAACTAACTAACTAACTAACTAACTAACTTCTCTCTCTCCCTACCTACCTACAGTATTTCTCTCTCTTTCTTTCCCTCTCTATCCCTATATCTACCTACCTACTTTTTAAAAAAATTGCCTCTTCAAAACCTTGGTGTGTCTTATACTCCGGTGCGTCTTATACTCCAAAAAGTACGGTAGGTTGCCCCAGAACAATGGCAGGATGCAACTGGTACGGGTGTACCAGTGGCTGCTAGGAGCACCAGGTACCGTTCCAGTGCAGTGCTCGGGAGGGCCCACCCGCCTGCCCACCCTCCTTACCTGTATTTCAGCCTATCAGGGCTTCTGTGCACATGCACGGAGCATACGACACCTGCACAACGCTCCGCCGAGCAACTGGAGGGTTGCGGGCAATAAATATGCATGCGCGCACTGTGTGTGCTGCGTACGTGCATGTGGTGGATGTACGGCCCCGTTGCACCGTATCGGTTGCAACGGGATCTGGAACCCACCATTGCCCCCCAAAGTATAGGTCATTAACACTTACTCATAGGCAGGAATGCATGTTAACTTTTATGTCAGTGTTCCTCCATCTTTGCAACGTTACAACTGGTAGACTTCAGCACCTTGAATTCCACTGCCAGCCATGGGAGTTAAAGTCCAGCGACTTTAAAGTTATTGAGGTTGAGAAACACTGCTCTTTGTCATCCATGCCCCTCAGGAAGTAAACGTACCCCTGTCTTTTCTTGCTACACCTCCAAAATAGGCCAGCTCAAACAGTGCTGTATGGTTAGTCTGCTTCACTTAATTCCCCCTCAATCTAATAAGCTACTGTGTACCTATCACTTTCCACTGGTTCAATGTCAGGGGCAAGAAACCCGGAACAGAGAAAAGCACTAAGAGTTTTTTCAGCTACCGTGTTTCTTCAAAAATACGACAGGGTATTTATTGTCTTTTGACCACCCCCCGAAAAAATGGCTAGGCCTTCTTTTCAAGTGGTATCCTAATTCCTTCCCCCCCCCCCCTGCACCTGACCTGGCTGCTGGGCTTCTTTCGCGGCTGAAAAGAGCGAGTGACACGCCTTGCTTGCTGCCGCGCTGCTTATTTTGAGGCCGAAAAGAGCGAGTGACATGGCTCGCCTGGTGCTGGGCCACTTCTTTCGCGGCTGAAAAGCACGGCCAATGTGCCTAACGCCTGCGAAAGAAGAAGACCGCTTTTTTTTCGCAGACTGGCCACATATGTGCTTAAATAGGGCCAAATCTGGGGTGGGGGGCAGGGCTTAATTTTAACGCATGCATACAAAACAGTTCTGGGCCTTCATTTTTGGGGTGGGTCATGTTTTAGGAGAACACGGTAGCTATATGCATCTGGTCTACTAATATTCCAGCCAAATTGGCCTTAGATTAGGGTCAATGGAATCCACAAGGGGCTGGACTTGGGTCTCTTGTGACTGTGCAAGGATTCCAAACCGATGACACATTTAACCCCACCCTTGGGTTCAGCCTGATCATCTCTACCTCCACCAATAGATTTGGGGAAATCTTAGCTTTTTCTACAAGCTTACTGGGGAAGAATGAAAGGCTCACCTTTTTTTTTTGTTTTAACAAGTTTACTGATAAAATAAAATAGTGGATAGCCCTCCCTCCATCTCTCCCTCCCTTCTATCCCTCCCTCCCTCCTTCCATCCACTGCAGCAGCGCAGTGGTTAGAATGCAGTATTGCAGGTTACTTCTGCTGACTGCCGGCTGGCTACAATTTGGCAGTTCATATCTCACCAGGCTCAAGCCTTCCATCCTTCCGAGGTGGGTAAAATGAGGACCCAGATTGTTGAGGGCAATGTGCTGACTGTGTAAACCGCTTAGAGAGGGCTGTGAAGCTCTTTGAAGTGGTATATAAGTCTAAGGGCTATTGCTGTTGCTATCCAAGGGAAAATTAGAACTCACCGTCTCCCAGTTTCTAATCTGGCACCTTGGCTACTACCCCAAACTGGGTTTGCCCTTTCTCTTTCCCTTAGCATTGAAAGAGACACTGTTGCCATCTCATGCAGTGGTGGGATTCAAATTTTTTACTACCAGTTCTGTGGGCATGGCTTGGTGGGCGTGGCATGACATGGCTTGGTGGGCATGGCTTGGTGGTGTGGCAGGGGAAGGATACTGTTGTGTCTCAGGTGTCAATCAGCGCAGGATCTGGGCTCTCATTGGTTAAAACGCATGGAGAGTTCTGGCGGGAGAATTATGGGTTCTAATTGGTTGCTGGGTTGATTGCTGCCATATAAAAGGCTGTCAACCCGGAGTAGTTCAGTTCTGTTATTCTGGTTTACAATAAACATCTTCTGGTTGACTTGCCTTGTTCAGGAATACACAAAAGATACTGCAAGATCCCCATTTCCTCCCAATCAGCTGGGACTCGGAAGACAAAGATAAATTGGGTGGGGCCAGTCAGAGGTGGCATTTACCAGTTCTCTGAACTACTCAGAATTTCCGCTACTGCTTCTCCAGAACTGATCAGAACCTGCTGAATACCAATAGCAATAGCAGTTAGACTTATATACCGCTTCATAGGGCTTTCAGCCCTCTCTAAGCGGTTTACAGAGTCAGCATATTGCCCCCAACAACAATCCGGGTCCTCATTTTACCCACCTCGGAAGGATGGAAGGCTGAGTCAACCCTGAGCCGGTGAGATTTGAACAGCCGAACTGCAGAGCTGACTTCAGCTGAAGTAGCCTGCAGTGCTGCATTTAACCACTGCGCCACCTCGGCTCTTACACCTCTGGTCTCATGTCTCCATCTGTCCTTAAAGGCAGAAGAAAGAGCTGAGGTTTTCCAAAAGTTAACAGCTGTTACTTCACTCATTTCTGTTCAGCAAATTGGACAGGTGCAGGGAAGTAATACTGAAAGACAGGTGTCAAAAGCTACTATTCAAAAGCCACTGTTTGCCTCCACAGGATCTACTAGGTTATATGGTTTATTTGGGATCTGCATTCACCCTTGACAGCTTCCCCCTCCCCCCCACCCACTGCCCCAAAATAAAGGCAGGAATATATTTAGAAAACGAGGGATGGTTTTATGCCATTGATGCAGCCATTAAAATATTTAATCCTTAAAGAATTTTTAACAGCTCAACAGCAGCCTATAAACGTAAAGAAATAATCCCTTCAAAGCCTACTCGTGTTTTCCTGGATGATCATCCGAATTTAGGATTTTGACTTCTTTATTTAAAAAAAAAAAGATGTATTACAAAGAGAATATCGAAGACTGAAGATATTATGTTTTCTGTTGTGTTGCAATCACGGAGAACTATTAACGAAGCAACCTCAGGACAACACCCATTGATTGATTACCCATAGTAGACATGTTCCTACGGGTGTTAAGGTGGTCCAGGAAGGCGAGTGTC
Source organism: Thamnophis elegans (assembly GCF_009769535.1). Classification (NCBI taxonomy): domain Eukaryota; kingdom Metazoa; phylum Chordata; class Lepidosauria; order Squamata; family Natricidae; genus Thamnophis; species Thamnophis elegans. The sequence goes on from NC_045548.1 coordinate 65,941,248, forward strand.
AGAGAGAGGGGAATAATCTCCTGACTCCTCCCTTTCACTGGGGGGTGGTGGTTCCCCCCTGAAAAGAATAAATTGCATGTTGACACAAAAGAGATCCAGAGCAGGGAGTTCAGGGTTCCTGTGAGAAAACTTGAAGAAGAAGGACGTGTTTTACAGGCATTAACTGGGCTTTATTGCATTGCCAAAACACTAAACACAGAGGTGGTTTTGTTTCCCCTCTCGTGCCATCACTTGGCTGGACGCCTAATTCCCCAAATACTGTCTTATGTCTAACTAGCTGATAACCCGGCGTTGCCCGGGTATTATTTATAGGGGAAAATGTTTGGACCAAACATAATTTCTAATGTTGGATTTTCCCCCTTACCAGCGGGAGCCCTCTTGTGGAGTACTGTGAAGCCGTCACCATGGCAACTCCACTGCGCTGTACAGTAGAAGTTAATATGGCAGTAGGGTACAACAGGCTCTATCTTAACAGAACAGCCCCCCCCCGGGGTGTTGGGGTGTCTTACCCTCACAGTATTTGTTTCCAGAGAGTAAGTAATTTGTGTACCAAGTGTGGTTGAAATTGCTTGAGGCATTCCAGAGTTATACTGGAACACACACACACAAACACACTAACACACAGCCATAGATAGATAGATATAGATAGATAGATAGTAATAGATAGATAGATAGATAGATAGATAGATAGATAGAAGAGAGAGAGAGAAGAGAGAGATAGAGATTATAGGTAGTCCTCAATTTATGAGCACAGTTGAGCCTGAAATTTCTGGTGAGACATTTGTTAAGTGAGTTTTGCTCCATTTTACGACCTTTCTTGCCACAGTGGTTAAGGGAATCACTGCAGTTGTTAAGTTAGTAATGTGATTGTTAAAAGGAATCTGGTTTCCCTATTGACTTGGCTTGTCAGAAGGTTGCAAAAGGTGATCATGGGACACCGGGACACTTGAGTTTTGATCATGGGGATATTGCAATAGTCATAAGTGTGAAAAAACAGTCACAAGTCTTCTTTTTCATTTCTGTTGTAACTTCTAATAGTCACTAAATAACTGTTGTAAGTCAAGGACTACCTGTATACTTATCCATGTGGTAAATCTGCATTATTATTATTATTATCCCCCTCATCTTCTCTACTACCTACAGTAATTGGTATCATTATGTGAGTATTATTAGTCTGTTGTTTTGCTTGTACAGCTTGTGCACCAGAGACAAATCCCTTGTGTGTCTAATCACACTTGACCAAAAAGTGGAGGTGGGGGCAAGCATTCTATTACATACAGCTTTAGATCCTAGAAGAAAGACAGAATCCAAATCAACAAACAATATAAAACCTGAATCTGTAGATGCTCTCTCTGCCCTTTACAGTCCAGGATTAGGGAATCTGGAGATTTCTCTAAAGAAAGTACAATTGCTTCTACAATCTGGTACCTTTCAGAGGTTGCAGGACTGTAACTTTATGATTTATACTGATTGTTTCCTAATAGGATTTGATTGCTTATTTGTACCCTAAGACTATCGTTAAGTGTTGAACCTTATGATTCTTCACGAATGTAACTTGCCGTTTATTGTACACTGAGAGCATATGCACCAAAGACAAATTCCTGTGTGTCCAATCACACTTGGCCAATAAAGAATTTTTTCTGTATTATTCCCTCCCCTTTGGTTTGTTAGCCGCCCTGAGTCCCTCCGGGATAGGCGGCATACAAGTGTAATAAACCTTGAACCTTGAATTCTACTCTACTCTACTCTACTCTACTCTACTCTACTCTACCCTACCCTACCCTACCCTACTCTATTCTACTATTCTCTTCTCTATTCTACACTACTACTCTACTCTACTCTACTCTACTCTACTCTACTCTACTCTACTCTCTATGGGATTACAACTTCCAGAATTCCCAGCCAGGGCAATCCAGCAGCACTTATTCAGGACACTGAAAATTGTTTTATGGAGGAGAATATTTTCCATTCTACACATAAATATGTCACATATAACATATCTAGGTTGAATTCCTCCCTCCCTCCCTTCTTCCCTTCCCTTCCGTTTTCTCCTTTCCCCCTTCCCTCCCTCCCTTCTTTCTTTCTTCCCTTCATTTACTTCCCTTTTTTCCCTCCCCCCCCCTTCCCTTCTTCTTTCTTCCCTTCATTTCCATTTTCTTTCTCCTCCCTCTCTCCCTCCCTCCCTTCCCTTTTCTCCTCCCTTCCTCCTTCCCTCCCTCCATTTTTTCTTTTCTTCTTTCCTTCTTCCTTTCATTTCCATTTCCTTTTCTCCTCCCCCTTCCTTCCCTTCTCCTCCTTCCTCCCTCCCTCCCTCCCTCCCTCCCAAACTTTTTCCAACTATTTGCTTGGTGGTTTTCCCTGTAAGAAGAGAGCATTTTGATGGAGTCCCTCAAAACATGTAGAATAATATTACACATCCTATTTTAAAAGGCTGATAATATTGCTGTGCTTAAGAAGGAGAGAAAAATCATAAATATTAAAGCCTGCTGATGTGGCCAGCACTACAATAAACTATGGGAAAGCTGTTCTTCCTGAGATGACTTAAAGGGTTAGCAGCAACTTTCAGGCCAACTAGATTTGCTCCGATTTTATTACTCCAGCTGAGATCATTCTCAGCCGTCCGTCTCCTGCCAACTTCTTATCATGGAAAACATCAGCTCCTTTATCTCCTATGTTACAAGCATGTATCTGCCTTCTGAAAGGGGCCATCTGCACGGAGAAGCCCAAATTACGGAGCAGATGTGCATCGGATGGGTAATGGAGCCCCCAGCTTTAACTAATATAGATCAAAGGACAAAAAGGGGAAAGCAACATTCAGGGAAGGCTGCGGTTTCATGCATTCACTCCACAAAGAGCTAACTAATCTATATCTAGGGACTGGTTCACTTGGAAAGCACACAGACAAATTAGAAAAAGAGAGCAATTGCGTTTATGGCTCGGAAATCTCCTCTGTATGTATGACTATGAAACCCTGGGAAGTTGTTTAGTACATAATCTTTGCCTCACCCGCACTCCTCTGATTTTCTCCCTCTTGTTTCAGGATGAGGCTCTTCCCACCAACCTGTTTTCCGATGATGCCTTCTTGATGGGGGCACAGCTGCACAGCTGAGTTTGTTTTAACACATATCCTCTTGCTAGGCCCAAAGTACACAAACCCCCCTCCTCTCTTTTTCCAGACTTCCAAGATAACTTTTTCCAGATTGCAACTGAAAAAGTAGTTGTAAGAGGGAACAATAGTGTTGGGACTGCAGTGGACGAAACTTTGAAATGAGATTGCAAGATACCTTTTCAGGATTCTGTCCTAACTTTGAATACTTACTAAGTGATCAGTCATAAGTCACTGTGTGTGTGTTTTGTGTGTGTTTGTGGTTGTTGATGAATGGATGGATGGAGGGATGGATGGACGGACATATACACAGACATAATCTATATACATATTTATTACCTACCTACCTACCAACTACCTGCCTGCCTGCCTGCCTGCCTGCCTGCCTGCCTGCCTATCTATCTATCTATCTATCTATCTATCTATCTATCTATCTATCTATCTATCTATCTATCTATCTCTATCTCTATCCATTCATTCATCCATCCATCCATCCATCCATCTATCACCTACCTACCTACCTACCTACCTACCTACCCACCTACCTACCTACCTACCTATCTATCTATCTATCTATCTATCTATCTATCTATCTATCTATCTATCTACCAATCTACCTATCTACCTATCTACCTATCTACCTATCTACCTATCTACCTACCTACCTACCTATCTATCTATCTATCTCTCTATCTATCTATCTATCTATCTATCTATCTATCTATCTATCTATCTATCTATCTATATACCTACCTACCTACCTACCTACCTACCTACCTACCTACCTACCTACCTACATCTATCTATCTATCTATCTATCTATCTATCTATCTATCTATCTATCTACCTACCTACCTACCTACCTACCTACCTACCTACCTACCTACCTACCTACCTACCCTATATTGCCAAAAGTATTCGCTCACCCATCCACATAATCAGACTCAGTTGTGAGCGAATACTTTTGGCAACATAGTGTATCTACCTATCATCTGTTAAGGCACCAAGCCAGAAGCCAGAAGACTGTGAGTTTTAGTACCATCTTCGGCAAGAAACCTGGCTGAGTGACCTCAAACCAGTCACTCTCTCTCAGCCCAATGAACCTCACAGGATTATTTTTGTGGGAGGAAATCAGGAGGAAGGTTTATTGATTATATTCACCACTTAGAGTTATTTATAAAATAATAAAGGTGGGATAAATTAAATAAATATTATCTCCAAATTCCCCCCCCCCCCCCAGGTATGTTCCAGTTTAATTTTTCTGTTTTCTAGCAAATGTGGTCCAGGGTTCATGCTACTTTGTCATACTTATTACCATTTCTTCCTATGTTTGAGGAAAGTCCCGTACGTGACTCTTGTGACATTAGGATCTTCCATAGTTGGGCAGCTTCATGGGATGCTGGCATGAACAGCGTTTCTCTCTTTGTGCCAGAAATGTTATCAAGAAAATCCAGTACTATGTTTCCCAGTCATGAGCATCCACAGCAGGGGTGGGTTCCGGCAGTCACTACTGCCGGTTTGCTCATGGGTATGTGCATGCATGCGCAGTACAATAAAAATTGTTCTGTGCATGTGCAGAAGCAAAAAACAAGATGGTGGCGCCATAGGAGAAACTGTTCAGGGCATGGCAGGCCTGGGTCACTGCCGGCCCCAGCCAGCCAGGCTGCCAAACCACTACTGTTTTGGCTGAACTGGTCCAAACTGGTAGGAACCCACCGAGGTGGGTTCCTACCAGTTCGCATCTATTCGGTAGAACCGGTTAATCAAATCTACCAAACCGTTAGAAGAGGTTCCACCAGTGGGCCCGGAAAGCAGGCCACACCTCAGAAGAGGTTCCAAATTTTTTGAAACCCACCACTGGTCCCTGGATATGATTATTCTACACTATCATGCTCATATTTATAAAACTCAGTGCCTCTGTGAAAGGTAAGGATGACTACTACTGCGTTTGTGGTGCAATCAGAACATTGCGTGTGTTGAAGTTGTTTTAACTCAAACCAAAGATGCCTTTAAAAAACAAGTTTACATCCTATTCTTATGCATGCCAGTGCTGTGTGTGAGGTAATTTAAGGTGGTTCTGACAAGTGTCTTTGGGATCTTCATATCCGGTCACATGGGCGGCAAGCCACTCCCATCCGGTCACATGGGCAGCAAGCCACTCCCCCAAAAGGAGGCCACACCCACAGAGTAGGTTCGAACAATTTTGGGAACCCACCACTGGAACCCACCACTGATCCACAGCAAGCCAAGATTTCCTCAAAAGATGGAAATGTGAGCCTGTTACCTCACAAAACAAATGTTGAACCTTATACCCTCCTGTGCAATTTCATATAATGTATAAAAGGCTGATTTCATATCATCCCAGTGCAATGAGCATATAGACTTTCTCCTCTTGTTCTGCCCTGCAGAGTCTCATGTTCCCAACAGCCATTTTAATTAGATTCGTTATAACAGGACAGGTTGCCCTTTGTTTTATGGCAGTCCTCAACATTAGAAATGACACACCTGGTGGATTTCTGCTTTCTCCTTTGCATGTGAGATTTCTCTTTCAAATCCATCGTGGAATTGTTGAAAGAAATGTCCATCTGGGTTCAGTTCCAAGTGAGACAAAAGACACCGGATTCATGGAAGTTGCTTGGAAAGAAGGTTTGTTGATGAGCAGGACCACATGGTTTGAGATCCTGGGCAAAAAAGGGGAGGGATGCTGAAAGTGCCTTGGGTTCAGAAGTGCCCTCTGTTGGACTTTGAATTTGAGCTTGTGTTCTGATTGGTTGTCAGACTCCATGGGGCCATGCAGGGGTAACTTTGTAGGTTGTCTTTTGAGTCCCCGGCTTGGTTGACTCATGCTGGGTGATGATGTAATGAAAGGGTTTTGGGCAATTCCTACTATGGCTTTGTCTGAAGGAAGCAGATCTTTGTTATCTAGAATAGACTGCCCCAGGCCTGATCCCTTGACCAAGGTGTGTGTGTGTGGGGGGGGGAGTTTCTGCCTCCCTTTAGGGGAAATATCCTGCCTTTTAATATTTTCTAAAATATTCATTTTTTCTAGGTGGGTGCTAACTTCCTACAGAACTTGAAAACGTGCACACTCTTGTGACATTTGGATTCGTCTTAATCAAAATATTGACTCAGGATCCCCCCCCCCCCATCCCAGGAACCAAGGTGGTTTATCCTTGCTTATTCATTCCCAGCTGGCCATTCTAAGCCCTCTGAGCAATGTGATTCTGCTTGTTGTCGGTTCTGTCCTTTTAATATTCCTGGGGAGGTTTCTTTATACTTTATAAACGTGTCTTCTTGAAGCGTCTTCGCATCAAATGAGCCCAGCCTTCAAACATCTCATGTTCCACCTTGATTGTAAACATAATGGTCTTCCTTGCCCCCAAATTTGCTACCACACCCCTTCCTGCTCTTTGCAAGCTTTTACTCTCTGACTCAGGGGAGATGGCCAAGCGCCAGTTAGTTTTAATTTATTTTTATTTATTTATTTTTTCAGTGCGTCACCTTTCTTCGGCAAACACATCTGCTTCCACTTGTGCTGGGTTTCATTGCTTTTGTTCCCTGGGTTATTAAAAGGGGTGGGGGCTTTTCTTTGTGAGCATTATATTCTTCCTGACCTTGGTCAAGACGTTATCCCTCAAACAAATCCTTTGATTAAGTCTATTTGAAATGTTAGAGCCCACACCTCTTCATACATATTTGAATCAAGAGAAGGAGGTCCCTTTCTTTTTGTGAAGGAAAAAAAAAAAAGCAAAAAGTAGATGACAATATCTACAATCATATTTAAGAGGCATATAATTATGCCATTCCTATTGAGTCAACATGTACCTCTCTCTCCTAATCTAGTGAAATTGATTTATAGAGTTGGCAGTCAGGAGTGGTTTATTTTCTCTTGAATCAATGCAGCACCAGGGATTTTAAGCTTTTCATTGGCTATTCAAACTGTAAATTTTCCCCCCAAGTTGATGTTCATCAAAAATTGCAAACAAAGGGACACATGAAATTCTCTATCTTGATGTTCCAGAGGCTGGCTTTCCATTTTGTGTCTGTGGAACTTTCAAAGGTTTAGCTGGTGATGAAACAGCAGGTTGAACAGATTTTTAAGGCCTAACCTAAAATAGGAACGCAGTGGCTCAGTGGCTAAGATACTGAGCTTGTCAATCAGAAGGTTGGCAGTTCAGCAGTTCAAATCCCTAATGCAGTGTAACGGAGTGCGCTCCCGTTACTTGTACCCAGCTTCTGCCAACTTAGCAGTTTGAAAGCACATTTAAAAGTAAGAAAAATAGGGACCCACTTTGGTGGGAAGGTAACAGCTGTTGGCGTTACCTTCTTGTCACATTGACCACAGAGACATCTTTGGACTGATGAAAGAAATGGTCCTTCTGGGTTCAGCTCCAAGTGGGGAAAAAGACACTGGAGATATGGAGGCTGCTTGGGAAAGATGGTTTATTGGTGGATAGGACCATATGGCTTGAGCCCTGAACAGAAAAGAGTGATCACATGCTTCAATGTTGGTGGAGACAGAAGAGAAGGGCTGAGGGAGGGCTTGCTAGGCTTTTTATAACCTGTTCAGTTCCCCACCTCTCTATTTCCTGTTCCTGTGTAAGAAATGTATTCTGATTGGTTGTCAGACTCCCATGGGGCCATGCAGGGGCAACTCTCTAGCTATGTTTTGAATCCCGGTTTGGTTGAGTTCTCAGATGCCATGTGGTCAGTTGGGGCCAATATATCATGCTTTAATCCCACTGCCCTGGAGCTGAAAGGAGAAACCTTTATATGTAGTGGACTAGCTTGGCCTTCTTAATGGCCCATTGACAAAGTGGGGATGGGCAGGAAGCTACAGGCAGTTATTCTGTCTTTTAAACATGTTTCTTTCTTTTCACATCCAGAGAAAGTAGTCTCCTTTTCAATATTTCCTAGGATATTTCATTTTTCGGGGAGAGGGCTGGGTGCTAACTTCCTACAGGACAGCGCTTGGCTCTTTGGCTTAGAAACAGAGAGTGAGCACCACCCCTAAAGACCAGAAACAACTAGCTGCATGTGTGGGGGGAACCTTTACGTTTACCTTTAAGTTATGTATTTTGGATCTTTTAAAAAAAAGCAACACCTTAAAATGCCAAAGATAATTCTTCCCAGGTTCAGAAGTTTTGCTAACCAGTTTTGATGATGCAAAGTGGGTGCAAGTCCATAAATTGGAGCTAAGGATGCATGCAACCTGCCATAGTTTGCCTACCTTTCACTACATGGAAAGAGAGTGAGCAGGGAAGAGGTAGATTCTAAAATTTCTGGAAGTTTTTGTGGTTCTCCTCTAGGGCTGAAGAGGGGGTAGGAGTTTCATGCATTCTCTCCTTCTTGTAGAACTTGCGCATAAGGAGGTGCCTGAGGAAGGCTGTGGGGGCAAAGAAAGTGGGGGAAAGAAGACCATGAGACGATCATCTTAGATATCAGACGCTAGGTTATGGAAAAGAGAACAGTTGAAACGTGGACATGTGGTCTTCCCTTAAATCTTCTAAACTACTTGCTGACTGCAGATGCACAGCAATGGAATCCAATAAAAATCAACTGATGTTATTGAGTTGGCTTTTGTGTGCAGGCAGGAAGGATGACTTCTTGGACTTTGCCACAGGTGGCTAAACATCTGGAGCTGGCTCTTGATTATGAAGGATGGGCTGTCCTAACTTCATCCTGTTTTCCTGGGTCCTGGTTCTGGATACCTTGCCACACTAAAGAGTAGCATGAGCAATATGCAGTACCTGTGTTGGAAGAAAGATCCTTCTGGGTTCAGTTCCAAGTGGGGGAAAAGACACTGGAAAAACGGAGGCTGCTTGAAAGATGGTTTAATGGTGGACAGGATCACATGGTTTTGAGCTCCTGAACAGAAAAGAGGGATCACATGCTTCCAGATGTTGGGTGAAGAAAAAAAGAGAGAGAAGGGCTGAAAGTTCCTGGTTTTATGCCCTCTCTGGCCTTTGAACCTGATTGGTTGTCAGACTCCCATGGGGCCATGCAAGGGCAACTCTGCAGGCTGTCTTGAGTCCAAGTTGGGTGAGCATTGCTTCTTCCCAGGCGCCTAGTGGTGAGATGGGTAATGGGCTAATACTATCATGCCTTAATCCCATCCCCCTGGATCTGAAGGGAGAAGTCTTTGGTACGTAGAATAGACTGGCCCAGGCTTTAATGGCTCATTGACAAAGGCGAGGGTGGACAGAAAGCTGCAGGGAGCTACTTTGTCTTTAAAACATATTTCTCCCTTTTCACATACAAGTAAATGCTGTGGCCCAGCAGGAGCCGTTGGAGCTGCCACCAGACTCTGACAGCGAGGGGCCCTATGATTCGGCTCTGGAGGACCCTGGACAGGGCTCCAACTCCGAGCAGGGGCGCAGAGAGGCTGGTTAGCTACCAGGAGGCACCTGAGCCTTGGACCAGTGGGGAGGAGACAAGGGAGAGTGAGCCGCAAGCCAGTAGTGAGTTGTTTCTGGATGCACGCCATCGAAGAGCTAATAGGCGTCAGGAACAATTATGCAATTACAGGAGGTGATTGCACTCAGCTGGTGGTCGTTAGGCTCCTCTCCAGACTATAAAAAGCTACTTGTGCACACGCCCCTCTTTGCAGAAGTCAACACAGAATCGAATGTCGGAGAACTTTGTATGAGCTTGGCAGGCTGGATTGCTGCCAAGCCTTATCTGTGTTTATTGCTGCCCAGGTTGTCTGTGCCGGTTTGCTGCCAAGGACCTGTTTGTCTGTTAATTAATGCCATAATTTATCTCTGGCTCGGAGTGTGCTTTGGTGTGGAACGAGGGAGGTCAGAACAGGTAAATATAATATTCTGTCTTTTCAATATTTCCCAGGATGTTTCATTTTCTAGGAGAGGGGTGGCTGCTACTTCCTACACCTGCAAACTAGGGCATTGAGAGGAAAGCAGTCAGGTCAACAAAAAAATACGATGATCGGTTGCAGAATTGAGTATGCCTAGTCTAGTGAAGAGGAGGATCAGAGTGACATGATAGCATATTCCAATATTTGAAGAGCTGTTATAAAGAAGTGGAGGTCATCTATTTTCCAAAGCACGTGAAGTGAAGACAAGAAACAAAGGACAGAAACTAATCAAGAGAGATCCAATCTAGAACTACGGAGAAATTTCCTGACAATGAGCACAATCAACCAGTCGGAAAACTTGCCTTCAGAAGATGTGGGTGCTCCAATACTGGAGGATTTAAGGAGAGATTGGACAGTCATTGTCTGAAATGATAAAGGGTTTCCTGTCTGAGCAATGGGTTGGACTAGAAGACCTCCAAGGCAGACATGAAATGCTACCATCATTGCTACTGGTTCAGAACTGGGAGCACATGCGATGTTTCTGCACATGCACAGAACGTTCTGTGCATGTGCAGAGCGTCTATGGTGACGCCTGGGCAGGTGGGTGGAGCCTCATGCTACCGCCACTACCGTTTCTCCCAAACCGGGGCAAACCCAACAGAATATCACTTCTGCTCCAAGGTCTCTACCAAGTCTGATATTCTATATTCTAAAACAGGGGTGTCAAACTGAAGGCCCGCAGGCCAGATCCGGCCCATGGGATATTTAGATCTGGCCCGTGTGGCCTCCCTGAAAACATTGAAGGACCGGCCCATGGTGCATCTGCCAGTGAAAACTGAGCTCGGGAGGGCTGTGTGCAGCCTTCCTGAGCTCCATTTTCGCTGGCAGAGGATAGCAGGGTGCTGTTGCAGCCCGAAATGGAGCTCGGAAGAGCTGCAGGTTGCTCTCCCAAGCACTGTTTTCACTGGCAGAGGGTTGCAGGGGGGCCATCTCAGCTGAAAACAGAGCTCAGGAGCCCATTTTCACTGGCAGAGCATGCGGGTCGCCAAGACACAAATGACGTCATGTTGGCCACCCCAGCCATCACACACACACACACACACACACACACACAGAGAGAGAGATGTCAAACACAACCTTCATGTGCCCCTCAATGAAATCGAGTTTTGACACCTCTGTTCTAAAACATTGGGGAACATGCATAGAACGCTCTATACGCCCGCCTCCTTTTGCTTCTGTGGACCGATGGAGCAGTGGTGGGTTGCAGGCGGTATGCCCTGGTATGGGCATACCGGAACCTCCCTGGATGCCGTTCCGGTATGGTGCTCCGGAGGGCACACCCACCCACCTGAGTTCCTTACCGGTCTTTTAAGTCTTCAGTGCTTCCGTGCATGGCGCATATAGCATCTGCGCAATGCTCCGCTGAACAGCTGGAGTGTCACGGAGGTTCGCGGAGGCACTAAGACGTATCTGTTGGAACGAGATCCGGAACCCACCACTGCTATGGAGCTAACATTTCCCAACATTTCCAACCTATTACCTCGTTCAGCCAGAATGATTTCAAAATGAATCAGCAAGCAGCAGAAGCATAATCTGTGCGCTCAGAGGGAGAGGGGGGGGGGAGCTATGTTTGAAAACATTCCGGCTTCTTTTAATTTGTAGCTGACGAGATGATTTCTTAGCATTAATGGGTGGGGGCCAGAGACAAGTCTTGATATCATTTCTGTGACGTGTAGTGCTTGCAGCTTAGGAATGGGTAGCCTTGATTCTCCGTTGCAAAAATTGGCTACAACCGACGGGACTTTTGGGTGATCTTTCGGCTGGAATGTTCTCAGCAGTTGCAAATGGCTACCAAGGGACAGGATCTCCTCCCTGAGAATTCCCAAGGAGTGGGAAATTGTAAATAACACTTTGGGTTGTGTCCTGCTTCTGTCAGCTAACTCTTCTTGGTTCAAAAGATTGATTAAACTTCTTCAATCCTCTTCTTAGATGGGAAAAAAAAAAAGAAAGAAAAGAAAATCTGCTGGGTTTATCTCAGGCCAGCAGTAGAAGTCAGCCTAGTGTCTGGAGGCATCCTCATACCTTGAAAAGGCTCCTTTGAGCCCCATTTCATTGCAGAGAAGAGCAACAAAGATGATTAGGGGACTGGAGACTAAAATATAAGAACAGTTGCAGGAACTGGGTATGTCTAGTTTAATAGAAAGAAGGACTAGGGGAGACATGATAGCAGTCTTCCAATATCTCAGGGGTTGCCGCAAAGAAGAGAGAGTCAAACTATTTTCCAAGGCACCTGAGGGGAGAACAAGAAGCAATGGGTAGAAACTAATCAAGGAGAGAAGCAACTTAGAACTGAGGAGAAATTTCCTGACAGTTAAAACAATTAATCAGTGGAACAGCTTGCCTCCAGAAGTTGTGAATGCCCCAACACTGGAAGTCTTTAAGAAAGATGTTGGATAGCCATTTGTCTGAAACGGTGTAGGGTTTTCTGCCTAGGCAGGGGGTTGGACTAGAAGACCTCCAAGGTCCCTTCCAACTCTGCTATTGTATTATTGCATTATTATTTATATCTGTTCCACCCGGCATAACATCATCTATTTTTCTAAATGAAAAAAAAAATGAGATAACTGCATGGTGGAATGTAAAGCATGTGCTGTTTTGCATGAATATTTTTTATTATTTATTTACTAATATGCCTCTGAATTTCAGAAAGAAATTTAAGGGGAAGGAAGGGTGGGATGGAGGGAAGGAAGGAAGGAAGGAAGGAAGGAAGGAATGGCAAAGAATAGTAAGAAGGGTCTACACCAGTGTTTTTCAATCTCAGCAAGCCTAAAATGTGTAGGTTGTGATTTATAATAATACTTATAACTGCTGCAGGGGAGGGTTCTGCCCGGCTTTACTGCCGGTTTCCACTCATGCGCGCTGCATGCCTGTACACAATTCAATTAAAATTGTTCTGCGCATGCCCAGAACTAAAAAAAAACAAGATGGCGGCAGTGATGGTGGCAATGGCGGTGATGAGGGAACTGGTTCGTGGGCGTGACAAGCCTGTGTCACTACCAATTCCAGCGACGAGACCCCTCCATAACACTACTGGTTCAGTCGAACCGGGCCAAACCAGTAGGAACCCACCACTGAACTGCTGTAAAGAACGTTGAAAGCAACCTCTTTGTATTTTTTTTCCTTTCTTTTCTAGTTTCTTTTATTGGTTTTTTTCTTGCATGTTTAACTATCTTATTTTTTTTCTTTTCTCTTCCTTACTCTATGTCAGTTTTTAGTGTTGTTTTTAAAAAGGAAGTGGGTGGGTGGGAGGGAGGGAGGGAGAGAGGGAGGGAGGAAGGAAGGAAGGAAGGTAGGTAGGTAGGTAGGTAGGTTGGTAGGTAGCAGAGGTGGGTTCCTACCAGATTGCACCTATTCGGTAGAACCGGTTCGTCAAATCTACCAAACCGGTTAGAAGAGGTTCCACCAGTGGACCCAGAAAGCAGGCCACACCTACAGAAGAGGTTCCAAATTTTTTTGAAGCACACCACTGGATATGATTATTCTACACTATCATGCTCATATTTATAAAACTCAGTGCCTCTGTGAAAGGTAAGGATGACTACTGCATTTGTGGTGCAATCAGAACATTGCAATAGCAGTAGACTTATATACCGCTTCATAGGCCTTCAGGCCTCTCTAAGCGGTTTACAGAGAGTCAGCATATTGCCCCCAACAATCTGGGTCCTCATTTTACCCACCTCGGAAGGATGGAAGGCTGAGTCAACCCTGAGCCGGTGAGATTTGAACCGCTGACCTGCTGATCTAGCAGTAGCCTGCAGTGCTGCATTTAACCACTGCGCCACCTTGCGTGTGTTGAAGTTGTTTTAACGCAAACCAAAGATGCCTTTTAAAAAACAAGTTTACATCATACTCTTATGCATGCCAGTGCTGTGTGTCGTCAGCATCTTCATATCCGGTCACATGGGCGGCAAGCCACTCCCATCCGGTCACATGGGCAGCAAGCCACTGCCACAAAGGAGGCCACACTCACAGAGTAGGTTCCAACAATTTTTGGAACCCACCACTGGAACCCACCACTGATCCATAGCAAGCCCAAATTTCCTCAAAAGATGGAAATGTGAGCCTGTTACCCCACAACACAAATTTTGAACCTAACACCCTCCTGTGCAATTTCATATAAAGTATAAAAGAGGCTGAATTCATATCATCCCAGTGCAATGGGCATATTGTCTTTTCACCTACAGAAGAGGTTCCAAATTTTTTTGAAGCCCACCACTGGATATGATTATTCTACACTATCATGCTCATATTTATAAAACTCAGTGCCTCTGTGAAAGGTAAGGATGACTACTGCGTTTGTGGTGCAATCAGAACATTGCGTGTGTTGAAGTTGTTTTAACGCAAACCAAAGATGCCTTTTAAAAAACAAGTTTACATCATATTCTTATGCATGCCAGTGCTGTGTGTGAGGTAATTTAAGGTGGTTCTGACATGTGTCGTCGGCATCTTCATATCCGGTCACATGGGTGACAAGCCACTCCCATCTGGTCACATGGGTGGCAAGCCACTCCCACAAAGGAGGCCACACCCACAGAGTAGGTTCGAACAATTTTTGAAACCCACCACTGGTAGGTAGGTAGGTAGGTAGGTAGGTAGGTAGGTAGGTAGATAGATATTTGGATTTCAGTTCCCAGAATTCCATAGCCAACACTACAGCCAGGGGTGGGCTTCAAAAATTTCAGCAACGTGTTTTCTGCCCGGTTGCTGGGTGGGCGTGGCCTAGTTGGCCTCCTGCACTATTTTCGCCTTCCCCAGGCTTCAGAGGCTTTCCTCAAGCCTCTGGGAGGGTGAAAACTGCCTCCCACAGGCTCCGGAGGCCCTCCAGGAGACCCATTCCCCCCCTCCCCAAGCCGCCGCCTGGGCCCTGCACTTACCTTGCACTCAAAATGGGCTGTGTGGAGACTCCTGAGAGGGGTGGGGTGGGCAGGGTGGGGCCAGCCAGGCGTGAGATTTGGAAGGCGGTTCTCTGAACAGCATAACATTAGCTACGGGTTCTCCTGAACCTGGGCGAACCCATAGTAGCCCACTCCTGACTCCAGCCAAAGTGGGGGGAAAGGAGTTAAAACTTAGGCAGGGGTTTCTTAAATTTGTGTCACTTCTAGCTAGCTGATGCATGGAAGATAAGGAGCCAAAGGCTACAGTGTGCAAGCACTTTAATGCAGTGTTTCTCAACTTTAAGAGTGGAAATCAATTCCCAGGATTCCCCAGCCCACATTTTGGGAGTTGAAGTCCACACACCTTGAAGTTGCTAAGGTTAAGAAACACTGGTCTAGAGTCAACTATATGATTAGTCAACTTATTTCCACCATGTGTGCATTTTATAATTTCTGTTGCTTCCACCACATTTTCTTATTTAATTTTACTATTTTGATTTTTGTTCTGATCTTTGGAATAAGTGAGGTAGCAATGAACTATTAAATTGTCCGCTGGAAAACTTTTTTTTTTTAAGTCCTCAATTTATCACTTGGAAGGCTTCCACTTTGCCCTTTGCTACTTATATTTCTATTTTTCACTATTTTCATGCCTTCTCCTGAAATTTCATTCTTTTTTGTCTTTGATGTTTTAAATTTGTTCTTCTTTATTAGCTGGAGGGGTTCCTTTTTTTCTTCTTTCTTGAAGCCTGATTCTTTTTCTTTTTTTAAAAAAAAAAGACATTTGAGCCATTACATGAGTTATCGTTTCATTCAGAGAAAATGCAGATCCATCACGTTAAGAAAACACACCCCTGCAGATAAGCGATGGAAAAACAAAAAGAAAAATTGTCTCTTTGTGTGTGTTGCTATAGACACTAGAAGTATATTAAGTTTTTTTCTAATATGAAACACATGACTGGTTGAAAGCTTCATTTGTTCTTGAGTTTTACTTCTAGAATACTACCAGTGATGTTCTAGGTCTCTATTACACAAAGTCTCCTCACTCTGTACTGATTCTGAGATACACACAGGTGCTACCTGTGACAAAGATTATCAGTTGCACTATACAAACAATAGCAATAATATTTAGACTTATTGTTCTGACCTAGGCTTCCCAAGATCATGAAACAGATTCCTCTCCTGATAAAACCTCTTTTATTTAGGTTAAAGTGAATTCCGCTCCAGCAAACAGTCTTTCATGAGATTTCACAACTACAGACCTTTATCAGGCTTGGAGAGTTGTCAGGCCGATATCTTCCAAACTCCACGCTGTAGCAGCAATTACCTAGCAAGAAATCAGGAACAGATCTTCACCCTAATGAACTGAACTAATTGTCTCCTGCAAACTTCCCTCCCCTTTCACTTCTCTTTATTCCCTATGGGAGGGGCCATTCACCATCCACTTGTGCCTTTACTCCCGAGTAGGCCCATGCATCTTAGCTGTTCCCGTCTCCTGGCAGCTTGTGCGTGCGCACACTGGGAACAGGCTCCGGCTGTTCTTCTGGCCCACTGATATCCAACTCCAAAGGCAGCTAATAACTGTCAGAAGGCCCTGGCCCTATTTCGTTCTCCAACACAGAGCCCTCATCAGAGCCTTCCCCAAACTCCAAGTCTGGCCCATGTTCCTCCCCAACCTCCTCACTGTCTGTCACCAGCTCCACTGCCTGGCCACAACACTTACTTACCACCCCATAATGCTTTATACCACACTCTGGGTAGTTTACAATGTCAGTATATTGCCTCCCAAAATCTGGGTTCTCATTTTACTGATCTCAGAAGGATGGAAGTCTGAATCAATCTTGAGCCCACCAGGATCGAATTCTAGGCTGTGGGTAGAGTTTGCCTGCAATACTGCTCTTTAGCCACTGTGACACCATTGCTCTAAACAAAAATCTTTGTAGTTAACAATGAGGAGGGCAGAGTTTTTAACAAGAAAGGAGTAGGAAATTGACTGATAAACATTTCTGAACCGAAAGTAAGAGGATTTCATGCCTGAGGTAGGTAGGTAGGTAGGTAGATGATAGATAGATAGATAGATAGATAGATAGATAGATAGATAGATAGATAGATAGATAGATAGATAGATAGATAGATAGATAGATAGATAGATAGATAGATGTAGGTAGGTAGATGATAGTTAGTTAGTTAGTTAGTTAGTTGGTTAGTTAGTTGGTTAGTTGGTTAGTTGGTTAGTTGGTTAGTTGGTTAGTTGGTTAGTTGGTTAGATGGTTAGGTGGTTAGTTAGTTAGTTAGTTAGTTAGTTAGTTAGTTAGGCAGGCAGGCAGGCAGGCAGGCAGGCAGGCAGGCAGGCAGGCAGGCAGGCAGGCAGGCAGGCACTGCTAGGTAGGTAGGTAATAAATATGTATATAGATTATGTCTGTGTATATGTCCGTCCATCCATCCATCCAACAAAAACAAACACACACAAACACACACACAGTGACTTATGACTGATCACTTAGTAACCATTCAAAGTTAGGACAGAATCCTGAAAAGGTATCTTGTAATCTCATTTCAATGTTTCGTCCACTGATTTCATGCCTGAGGCTGAGCCCACCCATGCCATAAAGGGTTTTAAAGGTAATTACCCATACCTTGAACTGGGACCCAGATGCAAGGTAGCACTCAGTGCAGCTGGACCTCTTTCAAGAGGGGTGTTACACCGGCCACCTTGACCAATTTGTCTCAATGCATGACACCCCAAAAGGTATGGATGCAACTTAGCAGCAGCTTCCCAATTATCAATTTTAACATTCAGAAAAAAAAACAAATAATTTCACACTTCATGAGCATTAATGACACTCCAACACTGAAAGGTTTTAAGAAGAGATTGGATAACCATTTGTCTGAAATGGTATAGGGTTTCCTGCCAGAGCAGAGGGTTGGACTTGAAGACCTCCAAGGTCCCTTCGAATTCTGTTATTCTGTTACGCTGTAGAAGCTAAACAGAGCTAGCTCTGGTTAATACTTGGATGGGAGACTAAGAATTACACAGCTGTTGACTAAATTTATTTTAGTTCACCCACTTTTGTGACTGTCTTCTTGAGAAATTATAATTACAGTCCTCAAAGTGGGTGAAGTGGCTAGGCAGAGAAACAAATACTGATTTAAGTGAAATCTAATGTGTGGTCTTTAGCTAAAAAAAAAAAGGAAGATTGTACAATGTTGTGTTGTAATCAGTTTACACTCTAACCTACATTCAACTACCTGAATTCAGATCATGCACATACAAATAAACCCACACATTTTAAATAATATTTCACTTTAAATTGCTTCAGTCCTATCTGTGGACAAGCAATTTGGACACATTTTCATCAACATCCTTGGAAAATATACCCACGTTTTTTTTAAACAATAAATGCTTATCAGACTTATGCCTGATAGCATAGGATTTCTTAACTGTACAAACTGTACAAAGTTGTACTGCACAGTACATTAGAGGAACAAATGGAGTTATTGTTGGCAGATTATTTATGTCTATAGAAACTAAGCTTCCCTAATTCACCCTGGAGAAGAACATCATAGGAAAGAGGATCTAGGATTAACTGGAGGGAGAGCTCCCAACTAGGCTAGGAGGGAGATTTCTAAAATCTCATCCTTCTTTTCTCCAAAAAGGAGATATTCTACAGTCTCTGACATCCATGATCCAGGAAGCATAAAACCACGTATATCTTTAGTTATCCAAGGTCCATGTAAAATAATGTTGGATCCTGAGATTGTATGCATTTGGAATCAATAGGTCTAACTTTAATTGAAGAACATATATCATATATCGTGTGTGTGTGTGTGTGTGTGTGTGTGTGTGTGTATGTATGTATGTATGTGTATGTATGTATGTATGTATGTATGTATGTATGTATGTTTTTTTTATTTGTGCTGATAAATAAATGTGCTGTATTACATCTTAGGCAGCTCAGGTTCAAATCCCAGTAAGGGTATGGCTAGCTGATGAGAGCTAAATAGCTTGAAATAGATCTATACTAGTCTCCCTTTATTTATTTATCAGCACAAATACAACACAAATGTAACAAAGGCAACAGTAAAAATATTGGGTTTCTGTCTGGATGGTCTCTTGGGACGAGCCGATGGACAGAGAATGGAAGCAGTGAACTTCCTCCCATAATTGGGGCATACCAGGGGTTGTGACACTATATATATATATATATATATATATATATATATATATATATATATATATATGTGTATGTATGTATGTATGTATGTATGTATGTATGTATGTAGTATATGTATATATGTATATATTTCATATATCATATATCACATATCACATAATATCATTTAGAACTGTTGATCCTGGCAGAGTGAGATGCAAGCAACAGCATATGTGTCTTCTCCATAGCCAATTAAATTAGTTTCCTGGAGAAGAGCTTTCTTCTCCAGAAAGGTTAGAACTACTTTCAATGATGAGAATCCAATGACATTTCAACGGTGGTTTGTATATCTTCTTTACATCAGTAGACAAGGGATTTTTTTTAAAAAAATATACTTTATTAAACTCAAGAAATTTACTGGAATTGTCAGGAAGTCCTGGAATTTAATCACGTGTTGCCTGCAAGAGTTTTCCTGCAAGACTGTTACCTAGGTTGATTTTAGAAGTGCCACAAAGGAGAGGGAGTCAACCTATTGTCCAAAGCACCGACAAGAAGCAATGGATGGAAACTAATCAAGGAGAGAAGCAACCTAGAACTGAGGAGAAATTTCCTAACAATGAGAACAATTAACCAGTGGAACAAGTTGCTTCCAGAAGTTGTGGGAGGTCCAACACTGGAGGTTTTTAAGAAGAGATTGGAGAATCATTTTTTCTGTGAGACCAAAGGGTTGGACTAGAAGACTTCCACTGTCTCTTCCAATTCTGTTATTCTGTTACTCTGTAGAAGCTAAATAGAACTGGCCTTGGTTAATACTTGAATGGAAGACTAAGAATTACATAGTTGTTGGCTAGACATAATTTGCCTTTTAAATAGCAAAATGTTCTTGGGCTCTGAGAATATGGCAATAAAAACAGCTGCTTTCTCTATAATCTAATTTATTGAATTTATAGACTGGCTGATAACCCAGCGTTGCCCGGAACAAATCCCCCTTACCAGTGGGAGCCCCCTTGTTTTTTGTAATAACCAATCCCCCTTCACATGTACTATGAAGCCATGGCAACTCCACTGTGTTGTACAGTAGAAGCCATTTAAGGTACAACAGGCTGTATCCTAACAGAACTTGAATCCAAAATGCACACTATCACTATCAAAAGTACTGTGATTTGACACTATAGATATAATTCATTCCTTTTCATTTCAGCGGCCCAGGCATTCCAAAGTTTTGCTGGAACACACACATAGACATACAGACACACACTGAGGGGTGTTAGGGGTGTCTTACTCTCTACAGTATTTTTTTTTCAGAGAGTAAGTCATCTGTGTACCAAGTTTGGTTGAGCTTGCTCAAGGTGTTCCAGAGTTATGCTGGAACACACACACACCAAACACACACACACACACACATTCGTAGATTTTCACAGATGTAGGTATGCTGGTCTTGTTGTATTCGGGTCGGTTCCCATGTAAGATTGAGATTGTCTTGGCAACGTTTCGGCGAAGTCTCACTCACCATCTTCAGGCAGGTGTTTTGGCCCTACTCAACAAATGAGCCCCACCCACCACCCAGGCCATTACAACACAAAGCAACGGACACACAGCCAGCACCAATCAGCACCAATCTACCAATCATGATACAGCCACACATCCAATCAATCCACTTGCTGAAACGGGGCCAGCACTCCACACACACACACCAAGGTTTGTAGAGGGACGGCAGCTTTAAGCTCAAAACACCAGCCAGAAGATGGCGAGTGAGACCTTGCCGAAACGTTGCCAAGACAATCTCAATCTCAAAGACCCAAATACAACAAGACCAGCATACATATATATAGTTGGAATGGGGAGCAAGAAGCTATCAAAATCAGAATCCATAGTTGAAAAAGACATCTCTTTACACTTTCTCCAAAACTCTTTAGAGTCAGTCCTTTCCTTGCTTGCATCCAACATTTGGTTGGCCAACTCCTTTTTTCTGTCATGTCTCTGTAATGTTGCCTTCATTTTATCTTCAGTTACGGGCAAGACTGTAACGGACTGTTCCTCTTTGAGGAACAGGAGGAAGAGCTGCAGCCAAGTCAATAGTCAGATAAGTGAAACCTAAGTCCAAAGCATGAATGTAATTTGAGAAAGCATCTCCCTTGTTCTCCTCAGGATAAAGGCGGGCAGGAAGGAGAGAGACATATTGAAAAGTATGCTTTGTCGTCTGCTTAGAAAGTGGCTTTAGTATTCATAGTTTTGGCATTCAATAATGATCTAACTTGAAGGACTGACAGAAACAGGCTTAAAGTTATCCTTAGCCAGGGGTGGGCTGCTGGGGGTTCACAGGGGTTTGGGAGAACCTCTAGTTAAGATTCTGTGTGGTTTGGAGAACCCCCAAATCCCACTCCTGGCTGGCCACGCCCACCCCACCCCGCCCTCCCAGGAGTCCCCAAGCGGCCTATTTTGGATGCAGGTAAGTGCAAGGTATGCATGGAAGCTCGGTGAGGGCAAACAACAGGCCTACCAGAAGTTTGGGAAGGCCGGAAACAGGCCCATTTCTGACCTCCAGAAGGTCTCCAGAGCCTGGGGAGGACGTTCTCTCCTGGAGGCTTGAAGAAAGCCTCCAGAGCCTGGAAAGAGCAACCCCCCCCCCCTGCTGTGGTGCAGGAGGACTACAAGGCCGTGCCCACCCATCAACCAGGCAGAGAACCTCTTAATCAAATTTTTGAAGCCCATCCCTGTTAGCTTAGCTATACTGGTGCTGAAGTAATATTTTTCCTTGTAGTTAGATGCCACCCAAGGGCAGAAAATAGAGGTGTTTGGCTTTGACTCTTGTCTCTTCATGGGTGTCCTGTGTCCCTTCAGCGCTGGGGATTGCAGTGACTGGAAACAATGGTAACACAGACAGAAAACAGCAACAGAGGCAGCAAATGCAGTGGTGGGTTTCAAAAATTGTTCGAACCTACTCTGTGGGTGTGGCCTCCTTTGTGGGAGTGGCTTGCCACCCATGTGACTGGATGGGAGTCGCTTGCCACCCATGTGACCGGATATGAAGATGCCGACGACGAGCCAAGGTGGCGCAGTGGTTAAATGCAGCACTGCAGGCTGACTGCTAGATCAGCAGTTCAGTGGTTCAAATCTCACCGGCTCAGGGTTGACTCAGCCTTCCATCCTTCCGAGGTGGGTAAAATGAGGACCCGGATTGTTGTTGGGGGCAATATGCTGACTCTGTAAAAACCGCTTAGAGAGGGCTGAAAGCCCTATGAAGCGGTATATAAAAATCTGCTATTGCTATTGCTATTGTCAGAACCACCTTAAATTATCTCACAAACAAACTGGCATGCATAAGAATATGATGTAAACTTCTTTTTAAAAAGGCATCTTTGGTTTGCATTAAAACAACTTCAACACACGCAATGTTCTGATTGCACCACAAACGCAGTCGTCATCCTTACCTTTCACAGAGGCACTGAGTTTTATAAATATGAGCATGATAATGTAGAATAATCATATCCAAGGACCAGTGGTGGGTTTCAATTTTTTTTTGAACCTCTTCTGTAGGTGTGGCTTGCTTTCCGGGTCCACTGGTGGAACCTCTTCTAACCAGTTCGGTAGATTTGACGAACCGGTTCTCCCGAATAGGTGCGAACTGATAGGTACCCACCTCTGAGGAAATGGCTTAAAAACAGTAACTGAGAGAGGGATCTAGTAGTCCTAGTGGATTATCATTTAAAGATCAGCCAGCAATACGCAGCAGCAGCCAAAAAAAAAGCTAATACAATCCTGGGTTATATAACCAGAGGCATAGAATCAAGATCACACAAAGTATTAGTGCCGCTTTACAAAACCTTAGTAAGACCATACCTGGAATACTGCGACCAATTTTGGTCACCCATACTACAAAAAAGATGTTGAGGCCTTGGAAAAAAGTTCAGAGAAGAGCAACTAAGATGAACAAAGGCCTGGAGACTAAACCGTATGAAGAAAGGCTGCAGGGTTTGGGTCTGGCTAGTCTAAAGAAAAGAAGAATTACGGGGGTGACATGATAGCAGTATTGCAATATTTGAGGGGCTGCCACAAAGAAGAGAAGGTCAAATTATTCTCCAAAGCACCAGAGGACAAGAAACAATGGTTGGAAACTGTTCAAAGAGAGAAGCAACTTGGAATTAAGAAGAAACTTCCTAAGGGTGAGGACAATTAACCAGTGGAACAGCTTACCTCCAGAAATCATGGGAGCTCCATCACTGGATTTTTTTTTTTTAAAGAAGAGACTGGGCCATCACTTGTCTGAGATGGTACTTGAGCAGGGGGTTGGACTAGAGGACCTTGGACTAAAACAGCAACAGCAGTTAGACTTATATACCGCTTCATAGGGCTTTCAGCCCTCTCTAAGCGGTTTACAGAGTCAGCATATTGCCCCCAACAACAATCCGGGTCCTCATTTTACCCACCTCGGAAGGATGGAAGGCTGAGTCAACCCTGAGCCGGTGAGATTTGAACAGCCGAACTGCAGAACTGCAGTCAGCTGAAGTAGCCTGCAGTGCTGCATTTAACCACTGCGCCACTTCGGCTCTATAAAAGACCTCCAAGGTCCCTTTCAGCTCTATTTCTATTCTATTCTAAATGTTGTGTCAATATTGTTTTGTGCCAACTTCAGAATGGGTTGATAGCATTTCAACAGAGAACGATCCAAAGGATAAGGCATTTCTTTTTTACAGTATAGTGACATCCAAGGAAATGGAATAACTCTCTAAGAGACACTGCTACCGTCCCCATGATCCTGTCAGCACTAGCTAAATAAATGAACTTTTCACTCAGGCCTTTTACATTGCTTCTGCTATTATTCTGCTGTTCCTCTCACGTCTCATCTGCATTTTGTTAAATATCCAGTAGGAGAAAAGTGCTGTGCATTAAATAGCCCATTCAGAAATCGCTGCTCCATTGAGAAATCTCTGCTTTGAAATCGCTCCATGAAGATACAGAAGGCAAAAGCTATCCCTGGGGACCCACCCAGCACCCACCCTGCTTGGCCAATGAAGGGTCTCTTCCAAGCTCACCCATGAAAAATTGAATTCAAACAATTGTTGGGCTCACCAAAGTCATAAGACAGCTGGAAAACACCATGATGGATGTCACAGGAAATTGTTCCCCTTGGACTAGTTGCCAGGTCTCTTGTTTGGATACTGAGTGGTGGGTTGTCAGGTAAAGAAAACAAAACAAAACAAAACGAAGGAAGGTCATTTCTGGAGCACTGAAGTCGCTGCTGTGCCTAATATATCCCAGCATTATTTCCCTACCTTTCCACTTTATTAAGAAGGAAAAATACCAGACCACTCTTTTTAAGGAGGAGGAGAAACATTGGATTTCCTTGGAATGTGAGTCTATTGCACTTGGCTGTCAAATTCCTAATTTTTATTGTTCAATTCATTCATTTTCTACATCCATTTCAGCCAAGTGACCCTGGGAGACTTACAATTCTAAAACTATAAAACAGAGAAAACCATTTAAAACAATTAAAAACATCTCAAAAGAGCAATAGCACATAGACTTATGTATACCGCTTCACAGAGCTTTTACAGCCCATTCTAAGCAGTTTGCAGAATCAGCCTATTGCACCCCCCAACAACCTGGGTCCTCATTTTACCCACCTCGGAAGGATGGAAGGCTAAGTCAACCTTGAACCTGGTGAGATTCGATCTGCCAAATTGCAGTCAGCCCGCAGTCACAGAAGGAGCCTGTAGTACTGCATTCTAACCACTGTGCCACCGCAGCTCTTATAAATAAATACATACAGCAGCTGAGATAGAGCCGAGGTGGCGCAGTGGTTAGAGTGCAGCACTGCAGGCTACTTCAGCTGACTGCAGTTCTGCAGTTCGGCTGTTCAAATCTCACCGGCTCAGGGTTGACTCAGCCTTCCATCCTTCCGAGGTGGGTAAAATGAGGACCCGGATTGTTGTTGGGGGCAATATGCTGACTCTGTAAACCGCTTAGAGAGGACTGAAAGCCCTATGAAGCGGTATATAAGTCTAACTGCTATTGCTATTGCTATAGTTAACCAACTAACAGTAAAGTCAAGAAACATTAGATAAAGTAAAGATCATTAAGACATAACGAGGCCCGTTCCAGTGGTGGGTTCCGGATCCCGTTGCAACGGTATGGTGCAACGAGGCCCGGCGTCCACCACATGAACACGTGCAGCATATGCGCATGCGTTTTTACCTCCTGTGATGCTCTGCGACACCTCGGTGATGGTCCAACTGCTCAGAGGAGCATCTCACCAGGGCCATGCGCTCCGTGCACGAAAGTGCCGAAGAGCTCAAATACAGGTAAGGAGGGAGGAAGGGCGGGTGGGCCCTTTGGAGAACCGTACCAGAACGGTACACAGTGCTCCCAGCAGGCACCAGTACACCCGTACTGGAGCATACCAGTTGTAACCCACTACTGCCCTGTTCCGAACATGGCTGGTTTTTTTAAAGCTTTGTGAAAAGCAAACAAGGTTGGATATTTTCTAATCTTCTAGGGAAGAATATTCCACAGAGCACGGGCAATGGCGGAGAAGGCTATTCTTCTAGTTCCTAACACTTGAGACTCTTTAGTTGTGAAACCTGTAGCAACCCTATGAGGTGGGTTGGGTTGAATAGCTCAAAGCAGAGCAAAGCATAATTTTACCACCAGTTCACACCGAAACCTTCATCGTATGTACGCATGCACCAGGGGTGGGTTCCTGCCGGCATTACTGCCGGTTCAGTATGCAAAAAATGTGTGGGTGCACATTTGCAGCTAAAAAGGTCTGCGCATGTGCACATTAGAAAAGGGGAAAAAATTAACATTTTGCAATGAAGATTTTTCTGCGCATGTGCAGAACTGAAAATCAAGATGGCGGTAGTAACAATACAACCAGTTCGGGTGCATGTCCGGCCGAGTTACTACCTACTCATCTGAACTGATCTGAACCAGTAGGAATGCACACATGTGCATGCACACATCTTAGAAAACATGACTAAATAGGACAGCATAGCACCGGGGCCGGAGCAGGGACAGGTTGGCCCACCCAGCCCACACGCAGTTCACCACTACCGGTTTACCTGAACCAGTCCGAACCGGCTGAATACCACCACTGGCTCAAAGTCACTCAACTGCCTTTTCATGCCTAAAGCGAATTCTCAATCTCCTGGTTTCTAAGCACCTTAATTTCTAAGCCTGCACTAAAATTCATGTGTGTGTTTTGCACATCTCCAGGTGTTTGTGGGCCAATGAATCTGTATTTTATTTTATTTTATTTTATTGTTTCATTTCTTGCTACCTCCCATGTTGAAATGCATTTTAGTTTTTTTTTTCCATGATCCAATTATGAACTTAACTATGAATGAAATATTTTTCCATCTCCTCCAGCCAAATGTCAGTCAACGCAGCTGTTACAGCAGAGAAGGCCCTCCTGGCCTTATATGAATTGACCACCTGGTCATGAAAATAAAACAGTGGCCATCTGAATTCAGTAGTCACAAATATTATTCCAACGAAGAGGAAGTCAAATAGAGGCTATGAAGAACTAAATACTCTTAAAATGCCTGAATGGAACATTTGTCTTCTACTTTCTCTCAGATTGATTTTATTTTAACTCATTTCCAATGAATGTGCATCTCTTTATCAGTTTTAACTAATCTCTCCTCCCCACCCCCAGCCCCATCTCTAAAAAAAATTCTTATCTTCAGGATTAGTGAAAGAGCTCATAAAAGAGAATAAATCATAGAAGATAATTAATCAAGGATTCTTTGTAACTTCCTTACGGTTACAAACCAGTGGTGGGTTTCAAATTTTTTTTGAACCTACTCTGTGGGTGTGGCCTCCTTTGTGGGAATGGCTTGCCGGCCATGTGACTTGGTGGGAGTGGCTTGCCGGCCATGTGTTTTCTTTCTCTCTCTCTTTTTCTCTCTTTCTCTCTTTCTCTCTCTAACTCTCTCTCTCTTTCCTTCCCTTTGTGTCTCTGTCCCTTTTTCCTTTTTTTCTTTCATCTCTCTCTCACTTTTTCTTTCTTTTTTCTTTTTTCTTTATTTCTTTCTTCCTTTCTCTTTCTCTCTCTCTCTCTCTGTGTGTGTGTGTGTGTGTGTGTGTGTGTGTGTGTGTGTGTGTGAATGGTGGGTTTCAAAATTTTTTGGAACTCTTCTGTAGGTGGCCTGCTTTCCGGGTCCACTGGTGGAACCTCTTCTAACCGGTTCGGTAGATTTGACGAACTGGTTCTACCGAACTGGTGCGAACTGGTAGGAACCTACCTCTGTTACAAACATACATATTTGTATATTCCCATGCTTTACTTTTTTTTTTCTCTAAGTTGTGTTTATTTTTCACTCTGCAATGTTAATATTTTTTGGCAGGGTATTGCAAAAATTAAGGATCATCATCCTCATCAGATAAGTGTCCTATTTTCATGAGGAAGTAAGCCTGTTTTCCTGGGCTTACCTCAGCTATAACATTTTTCATCGATTGCTTCTATATTTTTCCTGCATTGGTTCAATCTACCATGGAGGGCAACCAAGACCTTTGGATTGAAAATGTAATGGAACGTATAAAAATATTAATATACAGCTTTCACTAAATAGCTTCCTTTTCCAAGGCTTGGAAATCTAAAGCCGCTATAATAGGATTTTCTGAGTATTGCCTGGTTAATAGCAATAGCACTTAGATTTATATACTGCTTCATTGTGCTTTACAGCCCTCTCTAAGCAGTTCACAGAGTTAGCCTATTGCCCCCAACAATCTGACTCTTCATTTTACCTGCCTCGGAAGGATAGAAGGATGAGTCAACCTTGAGAAAGTCAGGATCAAACTCCTTGCAGTAGGGAGAATTAGCCTGCATTACTGCGTTCCAACCACTGCACCACCATGGTTCCTGGTTAATCCACATACTGGAAATCTAAACTCACCAAGAACCTCCTTTGGGGGCTATATTCTTGAACATAAACAGAATACTGAAATAAGAAGAAATAATGAGAAATTAAAGTGTAGAATCAGATTACTGCTAGAAAGCCTCTTTTTAGGACAGCGATCAAACGATGATCTTCCATTTACTTTTTTTTTACCCATTTCTGATGAATTTCTATATTTTGACCCATTTTAACTAATCCTGCTTCCAATCACTTCAGGATTAAAGAAGAACTGCAATACATTTGTATTATACAATATTCAGTTTTTCAATTTGTTGCAACAAACAAACGTAATCAACATGTGTGCTTATATATAAAGTGTTTTTCAGGCTCAAGTGTGAGCATTTCTATTATAAATAGGCATGTATCGAACTCAAACCTTTGAACTATGGTGCTGGAGAAGACTCCTATGAGTCCCTTGGACTGCAAGGCGATCAAACTGGTCAGTCCTAGGGGAGATCAACCCTGACTGATTTTTAGAAGGCCAGATCCTGAAGATGAAACTCAAATACTTTGGCCATCTAATGAGAAGGAAGGACTCACTGGAGAAGAGCCTAATGCGGGGAAAGATTGAGGGCAAAAGAAGAAGGGGACGACAGAGAATGAGGTGGCTGGATAGAGTCACTGAAGCAGTCGGTGTGAACTTAAATGGATTCCAGAGGATGGTAGAGGACAGGAAGTCCTGGAGGAATGTTGTGCATGGGGTTACGATGGGTCGGATATGACTTCGCAACTAGCAACAACATCAAACTCAGTGCTCGTACCCCAACTTAACCTTTCTCCATCTGGAAGCTTCCAGATGTCTTGGGTCTACGAGCAATCCCCAGCTAGCATGTCAACTAGAAAATCTGGAAGTTGGACACCCAATACTTTGGAAGACCTGAAGTTGACCTAACTGAACATTCTTCAAATCCCCAGTAGCTATCATAACTGCTGAGGTCTTCCTGCTGCATATCTCTAGACCCCTGATAATTGGGAGATGATGAAATCAGTAGAAGGAATCCCACACACCAACTTCAAAAGTTCTTCCTAGAGGACTTCCAATCACTGCTTCAGAAACTAGATTCATATACCATATGTCTCTTAAAAAATGTAAGCAAGGCAATGGGTTTTGAATTGGCTTTTGCTCTAAGGAATTATGAGTCAGGTTAAAAGGTGTATATCCCTTCACAGTCTTAACTGACTGAGAAAACTTCAAAAATAAGTTAAACATGACATGTTGATCCTGCTCCTCTCTCACTGAAGCTTGACTCATTTGCTCCTTATTGGCGGTCCTACCTGCCTCTGGTATTTCAACAGTGCCATAAAAAAAAAAAACAATGACTGCAGCAAAATTGTCATCTGTAGGAGATTATGCAATTGTAATCTGTTTCCAAGAAGCCGCTGCAGCTGTTCCATTCCCATGGAGGTATATGTGTTGCGTTCTTTGACTGCCAAGTCTCAGCCCCAGCCCGAATTGTCTTTTAATGGCCAACAGTTGTAACGTAAAGCCTCTGAAACATTTTTTTTTTACACAAGAAAATTCACAGTGAGCGAAGATTGGGATTAGGTCTCCTAAAGTAACCTTGGAAGGATCCTGCCAACGTTGTTCCCAACAGAAATCCCTGCCCTGGAAGATGTCTCAGGCAGATACAGCCTATCACACTGCACTCCTTGTACTAAACAATAGGTCATATCAGCAAATGCACCTTGTATATTGGAATCATATGACTCCCTTATCTGATCTCTTCCTGGAGCCAACAGCCAGCGCTTGCGCGAAGGTTCAAAACCTCTGCAGTAAACAGATGACAAATAACATGCCCTTAAGCAAACCTACTTTGAGGGAAAACATGTTGCAATGGTTACTATTGTCTCATGGTTTCCATGAAGGAGATGCAGGGATCAATGCCACGCAGTGGGCCGTGCTCAATGTAAAAATGTTTAATGCGTGCAGAGTAGGTTGTGAGGTTACCGTCTGGCATAAATTCTATGCTGACATCTATTGCATTTGATGAATTTGCTGCTCGAAGACATTCATCGGAAAGACAATATACCTCTTGTTTAAAATAAGAAGGCATTTTCTGCCTTCTCTGGGAATTGCTCGTTAGTAATACAAAATATTACGTGGCTAAGATGCTGAGCTTGTTGATGAGAAAGATCAGCCGTTCGGCACTTGGAATCCCTAGCGCCGTGTAACAGATTGAGCTCCTGTTACTTGTCCCAGCTTCTGCCAACCTAGCAGTTCAAAAGCATGTAAAAATGGAAGTAGAAAAATAGGAACCACCTTTGGTGGGAAGGTAACAGCGTTCCGTGCACTTTCGGCATTTAGTCATGCCAGCCACATGACCACAGAGACATCTTTGGACAGTGCTGGCTTTGAAATGGAGATGAGCATTGCCCCCTAGAATCAGGAACGAATAGCCCATATGTGCGAGGGGAACCTTTACCTTTACTACAAAATATTACTGGGATAATAATAATGATAATTTGATTATCACTCTCCAATCTTCAAGGCACTTATCACCTACTGTACACGAATACAATAGTATTGTAAAATGGATTACAGATAGTCCACAATTTGCAATGAGCTATTGATCCCAAATTTGGTGTGATTCCAGTTTCTGGCCGTTACCCATAAAGACCTAATTAACCCAAGCCTTGAGGCCACCCATCTTCCATAACATCTGCCTGACCAATTTGATGAGAGTAGGGTTATCATGCCCCAGTTCCTTCAATTAAGCAGTGTCATCTCTCAGGACTCCGTTAGGGTGTCTTCAGAACACTATCTCAGTTATGAAGCATTACCTTCTCAACTCCCAACACCCTCACTTGTATTTTGCAGAGTTTTTATAAGGAAGATCTTCCAAATGTTCTTTGAACAGAGAAGGGGGGGAAATGTTGTGACTCATCCCCATAGCAACCCTGACTTGATGATGTGAATAGTGCAAGATGTTACGCATGTTTAACAATCACCGGCCAGCACAACTGCATAATAACAGCCTGGAGATTGTGGGACGGTCCTGACATTCTCACAAGCTGCTTTCACTAACCAAAGTTCCATCATAGCTCGTGGCGAATATTGGACTTCTGTAGGTGTCTTCTATCGATGGAATGATGCATGGAAAACATAAGATCTAAAAATAAAAATCAAGCAAAATCCAATCATAGGTATAAACTGTGCTTCCCAGGGGTGGGCTTCAAAATTTTTAGCAAGGGGTTCTCTGCCCGATTGCTGGGTGGACATGGCCATGGTGGGCGTGGCCTAGTCGGCCTCCGGCACCATGGCAGGGGGACGTTTTTGCCTTCCCCTCGCTCCGGAGGCTCTCTGGAGGCTGGAAACGGGGCCCATTTCTGGCCTTCCTAAACTTTCAGTAGGCCCATTTTCACCCTCCTCAAGCCTCCACACACCCCCTGCACTTACCTGTATCCAAAACAGGCCGTGTGGGAACTTCTGGGAGGGGAAGGGTGGGCGGGGCCAGCCAGGAGTGGGATTTGGGGGTTCTCCGAACTGCACAGAATCTTAGCTAGAGGTTGTCCCAAACCCCTTCAAAACCCCAGCAGCCCACCCCTGGACTGCTTCCCCTTTGGGATCATTGAAATCTGCAAGGCTGTATGTATTTCACAATTCAGGGAGAGTCTGGAATCACAGAAATTGATACTTCTCGCAGCCTTTGGAGAAATTCAGTCCTAAAAGCAAACTGCCAGGATCCAAACATCATTTTGGGTGGTCCAGGAGAACCATGTTTAATGGGTTTCCTCTCGTGTGCATACCACAGGCAGTTCTCATTGCTTACAATCTCATGAGTCATGAAAAGGAAAACCTTTTTTTTTCCTTAAAAAGAAAACAACTTTTTTAAAATAGAAGAAAGGGAAATTATATCATGGTGTTCTCTGGGACCCTTGAGCCTATTCTCAGCTCCTTCCGTTTTCGCAGTATTTGTTTGCATTTATTTAGCCTAAGTAACCATGGCTTTGCATCCTTTAAAGGCAAACGACTCCAGGTTCTATTTCTGCTTGAAATCTCAGATGCTTCTAACTGGTCCGTCTTGATAAAGATGGGGTACAGCTTATGCCTAATAACAGAAAACAGTACCCCAAACAAGAAACTACCGAGGGCAAAACCACATCCCCATCAACAATAGGAGGGCAAGCTACTGTATAAAGAGGGAACAAATCCCACAATTACTAGCATTGATGATGTTACCCTAGTTGGGTAATAAAACATCTGCAAGCAAACATCTGCAAACAGAAAGAGCACCAAGGACTCCACAGTTGTACCCTACAGATCAGGGGTGGGTTCAGACAGCCATTACTTCTGGTTCACTAATGGGAATGCATTAATACAATAAAAATTGTTCTGTGCATGCGCAGAAGCCAAAAGCAAGATGGCGGCACCTATGGCACTGCCAGGAGAATCAGGTCGGGGGCGTGGCAGGCCTCAGTCACTGCTGGTTCCAGCGACCCAGGCTGCCATACCACTACCGGTACCGGCTGAACCAGTCCGAACTGATAGGAATCCACCACTGCTTCAGATACTTTCTTCTAAAGCTGGGGCAAATTCAGCTCAGCACAGAATTAGTATATGATAATAAATCCTGGGACTTGCAAACTATTTGTAATTTGAAGCATGATTTATTTATATTCTTGTACATGCATTTGATATATTTATTTACATCCCTGAATATGTGTGTGGAAATTTTTTTTGCACTTTAATTGTAAGTAAAACCAGATAGCTTTAAGTCTTCTAAACTTGGATAAAATTGACACCCTCCCATCATCTTCAGGGCGCTCCAAGTGGCCGATTTACATATTTGTTGCAGACAAAAAGACAGTTGCATGTTTTTGTCAGTTTGTTATATATATATATATATATATATATATATATATATATATATATATGTATATGTATATGTATATGTATATGTATATGTATATGTATATGTATATGTATATGTATATGTATATGTATATGTATATGTATATGTATATGTATATGTATATGTATATGTATATGTATATGTATATGTATATGTATATGTATGTATATTCAGTTCGTAATTCACTTTACGAAAGTTGTTATTAGCTTAACAACTGCAGCGATTCACTGAACAACTGCGGCAAGAAATGGGGCAAACCCCACTTAATGACTGTCTCTCTTAGCAACAGAAGTATTGCACTCAATGTAAAAACATATTATGCAGGTATAACGGAATAGCAGAGTTGGAAGGGACCTTGGCGTTCTTCTAGTCCAACCCACCGCTTAGGCAGGAAACCCTACATCACTTCAGACAAATGTTTGTCCAATCTCGTCTTAAAAACTTCCAGTGTTACAGCATTCACAACTTCTGGAGGCAAGTCGTTCCTCTGATTAATTGTTCTAACTGTTAGGAAATTTCTCCTTAGTTCTAGGTTGCTTCTCTCCTTGATTAGTTTCCACCCATTGCTTCTTGTTCTACCCTCAGGTGCCTTGGAGAATAGTTTGACTCCCTCTTCTTTGTGGCAACCCCTGAGATATTGGAAAACTGCTATCATGTCTCCCACAGTCCTTTTTTTTTCATTAAACCAGACATACCCAATTCCTGCAATCGTTCTTCATATGTTTTAGTCTCCAGTCCCCTATTCATCTTTGTTGCTCTTCTCTGCATTCTTTCTAGATTCTCAACATCTTTTTTACATCGTGGCATCCAAAACTGGATGCAATATTCCAAGTGTGGCCTCACCAAGGCATTATAAAATGGTATTAACACTTCACGGGATCTTGATTCTATCCCTCTGTTTATGTAGCTTAGAACTGTGTTGGGGTTTTTGGCAGCTGCTGCATACTGCTGGCTCCTATTTATTGAAGGTGAGTAAATTTAATCAGTAAAGGCTTCCTGACAAAATTCTTTTTTTGAGAATACTGTGGCTGGTGTTTTTTTGTTTTTTAAATCTCTACTTAATTTCTATTTTCTCAACAAGGTGCATGGAAGGAAGAACTTCCTGAGATGCTTTTTACCCAAAAAGAATATCGGTTGCTAAAGCACCCAATTTTAATTACGACCAAATGATGTCTCAGAGATATACAGCCCTGCAGGGGAAACGAATAAGGAGCAGGATGACATGTGTAACAGGTTAAAATAAGTTGTTTTAGGTGGATTCTTTGCAACCTAGGGAGGCTTTCTTGTCAATGTTTTGACTGCGAGGGAGACCATCTGTTGTTATTCAGCCCTACGGCTTGAACCGTCTAGGCTTCCAGGCAGATATGGCCATAAACCTTTGAAGGGATCCCGTTGCTCAGAAGAGGTCTTGGGGGAGGATCAGCTATCTTTTTTTTTTTGTTATTAATGGCCCTCACAGCAAGGACCACCACTCTGCTTCTCTCCCAGACCCACTTCTGCAAGAAAGATACACCGGGAGCAAAAAGCAAGTGTAGAAAATTAAAGCCTACCCTTCTCCTAGGAAAATGAGATATCCTGGGAGATATTGAAAAGGCAGAATATTATATTTCCCTGGATCAGAAATGGAAAAACATGTTTTTAGGCAGGAAGCAGACTCACTCTTAATAGCCCCCACCTTTCTCAATGGGCCATTAGGGGCCCTGAGCCAGTCTATTCTGCATAACAAAGATCTCTTCCCCCACTCAGCTCCAGGGTGATGTGATTAAGGCATGATAGTATTAGCCCTTTACCCATCTCACCGCAAGACTCTTGGGAAGAAGCAATGCTCAACCAAACTTGAACGGAAAAAACAGTCTAGGGAGTTGACCCCACATGGCCCCATGGGAGTCTGACAACCTATCAGAACACAAGATCAAGATTAAAGGCCAGAGAGGGCCAGCATCTCGCTCTCTTTTCTTCTTCACCCAACATCTGGAAGCATGTGATCCTCTTTTCGGTTCAGGAGCTCAAGCCATGTGATTCTATCCACCATTAAACCATCTTTCCAAGCAGCCTCCGTGTTTCCAATGTCTTTTTCCCCACTTGGAACAGAACCCAGAAGGACATTACTTCCAACACAAGTATTGCTTCCTGGTTCCAGAAGGATTCTTATCATAACAACAATTGCAATGATTAACCTGAAAGAGTATAGTAGATTGCAGATCTACACTTATGCCCAAATTTGATACATTTGGACTAGTGATGGGTTTGAAAAATTTTTGGAACCTCTTCTGTAGGTGTGGCCTGCTTTGTGGGAGTGGCTTGCCAGCCATGTGACCGGGTGGGAGTGGCTTGCCAGTCATGTGACTGGGTGGGAGTGGCTTGCCAACCATGTGACCAGGTGGGAGTGGCTTGCCAGACATGTGACCGGGTGGGAATGGCCAACTTGTAAAATGTGGTGAAGCTCACTTAAGAACGCTCTTGCTTAGCAACCACAATGTTGGCTCAGAAACTCTGGCATTTGAAGCACGCAGGTCGTAAAGCTGTCAAGTTACAAGACCCTGATTTGGACTAACTGCCTCTCACTGTCTTTAATAGAGGTCTGTAGGATTGCATCTTCTGGTTATATTATTGGATCGTCCTATTATATTATTAGAGGGATGCGGTGGCTCAGCGGCTAAGACACTGAGCTTGTCAATCAGAAAGGTCGGCAATTTGGCGGTTCAAATCCCTAGTGCCGCATAATGGAGTGAGCTCCTGTTGCTTGTCTCAGCTTCCACCAACCTAGTTCAAAAGCATGTAAACAATGCAAGTAGAAAAATAGGAACCACCTTTGGTGGGAAGGTAACAACATTCCATGAGCCTTCGGCGTTTAGTCATGCTGGCCACATGACCACGGAGACATCTTCGGACAGTGCTGGCTCCTTGGCTTTGAAATGGAGATGAGCACTGCCCCCTAGAGTCAGGAACAACTAGCACATATGTTCGAGGGGAACCTTTACCTATTATATTATTACGGCACAACTTTTAATAACAAAAGGCTGTTCAGCTTTCTGCCAACCGGTGTTAGGGACTTTATCCTTCTAAATTTGTAGTTTTATCCAGATGGGTTGTTTTTTTTTTCCTTCTGTTCATTTGTGTTCAATTCTAGACAAGTTCCTGCAGTTTTCTTGGCACGGTTTTTCAGAACTGGTTTGCCATTGTCATCTTCCTAGGGCTGGGAGAAAGTGACTGGCTCAAGATCAACTAGCTGGTTTTGTGCCTGAGGTGGAACTAGAATTCAATCTCCCAGTTTCTAACCTGATGCCTTAACAACTACATGAAATTGTCTCTCTTATCTAAAGGACATCACTTATTATGAGCCAAAGTGGTGCAGTGGTTAAAGTGCAGTACTGCAGGCTGCTTCTGCTGACTGCCAGCTGCCTGCAATTTGGCAGTTCAAATCTCACCAGGCTCAAGGTTGACTCAGCCTTCCATCCTACTGAGATGGGTAAAATGAGGACCCAGATTGTTGTGGGCAATAGGCTGACTCTGTAAACAGCTTAGAGAGGGCTGTAAATCACTGTAAAGCGGTATATAAGTCTAAATGGTATTACTATTATTCAAACACACAGAAAAGCAACTGCATCAGGACTTATTAAAATGAAAAGTAATACAGCCAATTTCTATGGCAATGAGGAATACTTTTTTTTCTGATGGGACGTCATGTAAGATGTGTTTCTTGGCTACAAAAATCCAATAATAGCTAGTCTCTCTCTGTTGCATCCTACAGGCTGCTGAATTATTGCAACTGGGGCATAGTAACTGGAGGTAAAGATATATATTTTGATATATCCTGTTCTCCACGAGGATCAGACTTCCAAATAATGGTATATAAATCATCCAAAACAGTGACACAGCTAGTCCTCAACTTACAACCGCAACTGAGTCCAAAATTTCTGTTGCTAAGCAAGACAGTTGTTTAGTGGGTTTTGCCCCATTTTATGATATTTCTTGCCACAGTTATGCCAATGGAATCACTGCAGTTTAGTAACTTGGTTGTTAAATGAATCTGGCTTCCCCACTGATTTTGCTTGTCCGAAGATCGCAAAAGGTGATGGCATGATCCTGGTATACTGCAACCATCATAAATATGAACCAGTTGACAAGTAGCCAAATTTTGATCACATGATCATAGGGATACTGCAATGTTTGTAAGTGTGAAAAAATCGTCATGTCATTTTATTTGGTGCCGTTGTAACTTTGAACAGTCACTAAATTAATCGGTAGTCTTTGACTACCTGCTCTTGTTACAGTCTTGTTACAGGACTGTAACAAGAACAAGAACAACAATATACTGTAGGCACAAGGATTTCTATTCTTTAATGATTCCTATGGTAGAAGTACAATGAATAGGAGTGTCAGAGTTCCAAGTAACATAACCATAGAAAACAAAACTGTGAGGCAGGCAATTTCCTCAAAGAATACGTTTATTGGATATGTCATATTGGCACGGACTGGTGAAAACTGGCTCTGAATATTCCCGCAGTTTTCACCTAATTAAAAATAAAAGTTTGACACTTTCTCAAAACAATCGGTCATATGGTCCTATCAGGATACTGCCCAGTTGCTCGGTGACTTCAGTCCCCTTCTTCCATGCAGGAATGTCCTTGGTTCCCAAGAGAAAGTATTTTGTTTTGACTACAACACCGCAATTATCTCTATTCCCCTCCTCCCTATCCCTCTTCTCCAGTGTGTTAGCACTGAAATCTCAAAATGGCCACAGTCAGGCCAGCTTCAGAGTTGACAAGGAGTACCTATCTGATTTTGTAATTCTGAAGCAAGCTAATTAGGGCCAGGCTTGGTTGATCACCAGATGGAAGATGATTGGGAAATGCCAGAGCTGTGGGTTATGCTGGGATGTCAAAAAAAAAAAAACCCACCAGAAGAAGGCTGTGGCAAATAACTTTGGAATCTATTGCCAAGTCAGCCACATAGTGATGCCTGTGAAGTCACAGGAGGTCAGCTGGATAGAGATTTATGAAAACGGAACACATTCATCAGTTTTTATATATTCCCATTCAAGTTTGGGCTATTGTCTTTCTTGCCTTGGGAATGCTTTCTGTTCCATAGAAACAGGATGAATTCAAGGTTTAAATTAAAACACAGATGGGACCACCGATACTGACTCTTCTGGCATTGCAGCATCCCATGCTGCAGCCAGCCTCATTTAGTAGCAAAGCAAAATGTTTATTTTTCTCATGTCCCTTATGAAGTGATATACTCTGCCTTTTAAAGCAGGATATTTGTTTCTCGGGGTTGAAATGACGTGTCCTTGGGGGTCTCTGAGCTGGGTTGTTCTCTTGCAAACATTTCATTACCCAAACTAGGTAACATCATCCGTGCTGGGTGCAGTGCTAGCATTGATGATGTTATCTAGTTTGAGTGACAAAATGCCTGTGGGAAAACGGTTCCACCAAAAAACCGCGGTAGACTAAAGCGCGCTCGACGAAAGCGCGTACGTGACGTCATCACAGCGCGACGAAAACAGCACGCTGTGAGTGGTAAACTTAAAATTAACGCGTAAATCTAAACCTAACCCCCACAAACCTAACCCTAAGCCTAACCCTTAACCTAACCCTAAACCTAACCCTAAACCTAACCCTTAACCTAACGCTAAACCTAAAGCTAACCCTTAACCTAACCCTAAACCTAACCCTAACGCTTAACGTAACCCTAAACCTAACCCTAACCCTAACCCTAAACCTAACCCTAACCCTAAACCTAACCATAACCCTTACCTTTATGTGAATCGGCTTGCTTTAAAAGCGCTTTTTAAAGCGCCCTTTTTCTTTCTTGTCGCGCTGCTGATGACGTCACATACGTGCTTTAATCGGGCGCGCTTTAGTGGACCGCGGTTTTGACGTGCCACGGGGAAAACAACCAAGTTCAGAGAGCACCAAGAGCTCTTCACTCTATCTTTCCATTAAAATATTCCCAGGCAGTTTAAATTATGTGTTAGAATAGAGGTGTCAAACTCAAGGCCCGCAGGCCGGATCCAGCCCACGGGATGGTTAGATTCAGCCCATGGGGCCAGCCTGAAAATAGCAATGGACCCCCCCCCCTGCACTCCATTTTGGGCCTGGCCCTGGATAGCCTCCTGCAACACTCTTGGCAGCCAAACAGAGGCACGGAGGATCACACGATTCTCTCCATGCCCCATTTTGGGCTTGGATGGCCTCCTGCAGCAGTCTGGCAGCCAAAATGGGGCACGGGGGGATCACATACCCTCCCCGTGCCCCATTTTGGCTGGCAGAGTGCTGTCTGTCCTGTCTCCTCCCCAAGCCAGTCTGCGGAGGACAACTACAGTGCTGATCTGGCCCTCGAAGAAATCCAGTTTGATACCCCTGTGTTGGAATGATGCTCAACACATTGTTGGTAATTTTTTTAAGAGAAAGGTAATGAACCAAATTTTATTATTATGTTTTCTCTTTGGCTTATTCCATGTGTTTCCTTTCAAGAAAAACCCCAAAGCATAATTTACAGTACCTGCTGAAAATAAAATAATACAAATCTCTAAAATTAACAATTGAAATAATAACAACAGCAATAATCCTAGCCAATTTTATATGATAGAATTTTCCATCATTTTGGATATAGGGAAAGCTTTTTGCCACAGTAGTGGATGTATTTTATCAATTTTGTGATAAATAATTTTGGAATTTCTTGATAATTGGGTGGGAATCACCAAGGAAATCCCTGCGGTAATTAGGAGTCATCTCAAAGAAAAGATTGTTCTTTATAAACATTGTGTCTTTCCTCAATTGCTAGAGTAAAGGGGATATTCATCCTACAGTCTTGTGCACGTTTAGTTTGGAAACCAATTGAATTTGGTGGGAATTGCTTCTAAGTAAGTACCGTATTTTTCGAAATATAAGACGCCCCCCCCTAAAAGAGACTGAAAATCTGAGTGCATCTTATACTCTGAATGGAAGCTTTTTTTCAATCCTAATGAGGTGCTAACGAGTGAAGCGATCTTCCTACCTGAAGAACACTTCACTCAATAGCACTTCACTAGGGCTGAAAAAAAAGCATCAAATATTTTTACTGCAATAGCAGTGGACTTATATACCGCTTCATAGGGCTTTCAGCCCTCTCTAAGCGGTTTACAGAGAGTCAGCATATTGCCCCCAACAATCTGGGTCCTCATTTTACCCACCTCGGAAGGATGGAAGGCTGAGTCAACCCTGAGCCGGTGAGATTTGAACCGCTGAACTGCTGATCTAGCAGTAGCCTGCAGTGCTGCATTTAACCACTGCACCACCAACAGTACTGCACATACTGTTGAAAAAATTCCCAGTTTGTTCCAGCTGGGAGAAGCCAAAAAGGAAATATTTGAAGACTGCCTTAAGAGGTACTTTTGTCCAGTTTCAATTTTTGGGAGATAATCCTGTCAAGGGCAAGGCAGAGAGTTCCTGTGACTATGTGATTTCTATTCTTTTGGGGATAATCCCTTTAAGGGTAAGACAGGGATTTTTCCTATTGGCTATTTTCTCAATGGTTTTCTTCAGGCAAGTGCTGGACTGGTTTGTTGACTCAGCTTTGTTACATTTTTACAGGTGTGAAGTGCTTTTGGCTGAATGCCCAAACATATAGTTGAGCTTATTAAGAGTTTCCCTGGCCTCCTAGGAAAAGAAAAACAGTGGCAAAAATTGTCATTTTATTATACTATTGTGTTTGCTTGTTTTTCTGATGCTATGGGAATAAAAATGAATACCAGGTAGGCAGATTTTCCCCCCTCTATTTTCCTCCCCAAAAACTAAGGTGCGTCTTATACTCCAATGTGTCTTATACTCTGAAAAATACAGTAAGTAAGTAAGGGGATGCGGTGGCTCAGTGGCTAAGACGCTGAGCTTGTCGATCAGAAAGGTCGGCAGTTCAGTGGTTCGAATCCCTAGCGCCGCCTAGTGAGCTCCCGTTACTTGCCCCAGCTTCTGCCAACCTAGCATGTGAAAAATGCAAGTAGAAAAATAGGACCCAGCTTTATGGGAAGGTAACAGCATTCCATACGCCTTCAGCATTTATTGATGCCGGCCATATGATCACAGAGACTTCTTCAGACAGTGCTGGCTCTTTGGCTTTGAAACAGAGATGAGCACCGCTCGTAGAGCCAGGAACGACTAGCTCATATGTGTGGGGAACCTTTAAGCACAGAGAAGATTGGGCTGCCATCAGTTAAACAAGCAAGATGAGTCCTATTGATAATTCTTAGATTGCAATCATCAAAGTAAATTAAAACCAAAAAGCATTCAAAAGTATTTCTTTTTCAACAACGATCATTCAGCCTGAAGAACCAAGAAATCTGATTCTTCAGTAGGAATGAAAACCAGCCAAAAGTTTGGGAGGAGCACACATATGTTAGCATCTGTAGTCATTACATTTCTCTTTTAACCTTCTATTTCTCAAGATTGAGCCTTGATCCAGACAAGCAGCCTCAAGCAATGGGTGGGAAATCAGATACCCCTGCCACAATGTTGAGTATCTAAGGAAGTGTGTGACAAATTATAATGACGGGGCTGATTTGGAGAATTATGTAAAGAAGTGAAGACTGTTTACTACCAAGACCAAAACTAAGAGGAATATAGAACACAGATCTAGGTCAGCCAACTTTGGGTTAAAGGGTTTTAATTACTATTCAGACTTAAATATGAAACTACAAGAAGCATAGATTCAAATTTGAAATTCAAAAGGAACACTTAGGAATAGATTTGTAAAATGGGCAGCAGCATATCTAGTGCTGAAAAAAATGCTTTATGTTGAAGAGCCCTGGTTCAGAGCAGAATAACAGAGTTAGAAGGGGTCTTGGAGGCCTTCTAGTCCAACCTTCTGATCAAGCAGGAGACCCTTTACCATTCCAGACAAGTGGATGTCCAGTCTCTTCTTCAAATTGATGGAGCACCCACAACTTATGAAAGCAAGCTGTCCCACTAGACAACTGTTCTCATTGTCATTTCTGAAGGCAAGTTGTCCCACTGCTTAATTGTTCTCCCTGTCAGGAAATTTCTCCTTAGTTCTAGGTTGCTTCTGTCCTTGATTAGTTTCCATCCATTGCTTCTTCTTTTGTTTTCTTGTGCTTTGGAAAATAGGTTGACACCCCCCTCCCTGCCCCCCCCTGCCTCCCCATTCTTTGTGGCAGCCCATCAAATATTGAAACACAGCTTTGATTTGGCATTTATATTTAAAACATTCTGATCTGGGAAAAAGATATTCTTGATGCCAACTAGGATAATGATTAATTGGGTGTTATTGCAAAGTCATCCACCCAAGTCCTGCTGTGCTTCCTCATGGCGAACAGAGAAGTGTTATTCTGGGGAGGGATGGACAAAAAACGTTGGGATTGTATGATAAGAATATATATTCTCAATAGAGTCATCCAAGATGTTCCAATATCTCAGGGGCTGCCACGAAGAAGAGGGAATCAATTCTCAGAAGCACCCGAGGGTAGAATAAGAAGCGATGGACGGAAACTAATCAAGGAGAAAAGCAACCTAGAACTAAGGAAAAATTTCCTGACAGTTAGAACAATTAATCAGAGGAACAGCTTGCCTCCAGAAGTTGTGAATGATCCAACACTGGAAGTCTTTAAGAAGATGTTGAATAACCATTTGTCTGAAGTGGTGTAGGGTTTCCTCCGTAAACAGGGGGTTGGACTAGAAGACCTCTGAGGTCCCTTCCAACTCTCCTATTCTATTCTAAGATGTGAAGGCCATCCCAGCTGTCCAGCTGAAGTCACCTGGCACCTCTATTGGACTGCAGAGATGTAGGAAGTCACTGGAGGGAGACAATCTTTTTATGATAATGTCAAAGGCATCAATTCTTATTGTGCAGGAGAAAGCAATGGTAAAACCTGTACTATATAAAAAAAATGACCATCTGGATAGAAATATAAAGTGATTGATGGCTTCATGCTGGACAATGGGCTCTTCAAGTTGGATGATGTTCAACAGACTTATGCGGAAATGTGGAAGATCTTCTGGAATACTAATGGGGTTTATGATGCAACTAGATTACGTTAGGATATTTGCTTGCTGATGCTATCATGTAAGAAAAGAAAGCCCACAGCTGCAAAAACAGAATTGCAGCAGGGACATTTAATCCAAGGAGCATGAACATGGGAAAGCTTAGCATAGTGAAAGATAAAATGAATCAACCATATGCTGACATCTCAATCATCAGCAAATTGTAGTAGATTAGAAATGGACAATATGATTAATTGGAAGATCCTATTGTTTACGACGCAGGACATGAAAAATTGAAAAAAAAAACTATGCTGCTTTCCTAGGCAGGATGGCTCCATCTAAGGCAATAGTTGGGAACAATGCACTCAATGACCAAATAATTTCAGTTAGACTACATGGACAAAGGTGGGTTTCCAATTTTTTTACCACCGGAGCAGTGGTGGGTTTCAAAAATTGTTCGAACCTACTCTGTGGGTGTGGCCTCCTTTGTGGGAGTGGCTTGCCGCCCATGTGACCGGATATGAAGATGCCGACGACACTTGTCAGAACCACCTTAAATTACCTCACACACAGCACTGGCATGCATAAGAATATGATGTAAACTTGTTTTTAAAAAGGCATCTTTGGTTTGCGTTAAAACAACTTCAACACACGCAATGTTCTGATTGCACCACAAACGCAGTAGTCATCCTTACCTTTCACAGAGGCACTGAGTTTTATAAATAGGAGCATGATAGTGTAGAATAATCATATCCAAGGACCAGTG
The DNA here is from genome assembly GCF_009769535.1 of Thamnophis elegans. Taxonomy (NCBI): domain Eukaryota; kingdom Metazoa; phylum Chordata; class Lepidosauria; order Squamata; family Natricidae; genus Thamnophis; species Thamnophis elegans. Next base: position 65,984,749 of record NC_045548.1, read on the forward strand.
GTGGGTTTCAAAAAATTTTGGAACCTCTTCTGTAGGTGTGGCCTGCTTTCCGGATCCACTGGTGGAAGCTCTTCTAACCGGTTCTACCGAATAGGTGCAAACTGGTAGGAACCCACCTCTGCACCGGAGTGTCCCCAAATGTGTCCAAATGACATGACCTCGCAGGAGTGGATAACCCGGATGCAAAAGGTTTGGAAAGTGGTGAGAGTCACGTTACGGCACTCTTTCATCACATATCAAAAGAACATATAAACTTCGCAGGCACGACGCATGCGCAGAAGCGTCTGGGCAGGTGGGTGGAGCCTCCCACCGCCGCTACTACTGGTTCGGCTGATGCGGGTCGAACCGGGAGCAACCCACCTTGGCGCATGGATAATCTTTTAATATGATGGGTTTATGCTCTAACCACCGATGTAGAAGAAGAGGTTGATATGTTTTATGGTCAAGTTTAGTCTGAAATTGACAGAAAATGCAAATACGCTTCTAGTTTTTGGAGATTGGAGGGTCTTTAGTAAGGGGGAAATATAGCTGGACTATACAGTCTAAGAAACCAAAATAAAGCAGCAGAATTTAACAGAATAACAGAGTTGGAAGGGACCTTGGAGGTCTTCTAGTCCAACTCCCCACTCAGGCAGGAAACCTTATGCCTTTTCAGACAAATGGTTGTCCAATCATTTCTTTAAAACTTCCAGTGTTGGAGCATCCACAACTTCTGGAGACAAGTTCTTCCACAGATTAACTAAGGAAATTTCTCCTTAGTTCTAGGTTGCTTCTCTCCATGATTAGCTTCCACCCATTGCTTCTTGTCCTGCCTTCAGGTGCTTTGGAGAATAGCTTGACTCCCCCCTCTTCTTTGTGGCATCCTATCTGAACATTGCTATCATGTCACCCCGAAGTGGGTTCCTACCAGTTCACACCTATTCGGTAGAACCAGTTCGTCAAATCTACCGAACTGGTTAGAAGAGGTTCCACCAGTGGACCCGGAAAGCAGGCTACACCTACAGAAGAGGTTCCAAAAAATTTTGAAACCCACCACTGGTCCTTGGATATGATTATTCTACACTATCATGCTCATATTTATAAAACTCAGTGCCTCTGTGAAAGGTAAGGATGACTACTGCGTTTGTGGTGCAATCAGAACATTGCATGAGTTGAAGTTGTTTTAACACAAACCAAAGATGCCTTTTAAAAAACAAGTTTACATCATATTCTTATGCATGCCAGTGCTGTGTGTGAGGTAATTTAAGGTGGTTCTGACAAGTGTCATTGGCATCTTCATATCCGGTCACATGGGCAGCAAGCCACTCCCATCTGGTCACACGGGCGGCAAGCCACTCCCACAAAGGAGGCCACACCCACAGAGTAGGTTCAAACAATTTTTGAAACCCACCACTGATGTCACCCCTAGTCCTTCTTTTCATTAAATTAGACAACCTAGAGAGACTTAATCAGTTTTTGCAAGTCAGGTTTTTGCAAATTTTGTTTGCTAACAGTCTTCAAATAACCAAACTAATGCTTAGATACACGGACATCACTAGATAAGAGTGCACAGAAATCAAATTGACAAGGAGTTCAGTTATAACAGCAAAGACCTGGGGCTGAATCTGAGCACAGTACAAATTGCTCCCAGGCATGTTCCAGATCAAGCTAAAGAAAAGGAACAAAGCCAATAGTTTCCATCACATCATCTTTAGCATACACCCACCATATTTGAAGAGAACATTAAGAATCACACTGAAGCCCTGAACCGCATTGATATGGGGCTAGGAGAACAGTACAATGAAATCAGAGAGGCTATTTAGGGAAAAATGTGAAAAGAGGCTGCTGAAGGCCAAGAAAAAGAAGAAAGCGAATTCAATGTCAGAAGAGAAGCCAAAGCCAAGAACGACAATGATCTTAGGAAGGAATTTGGCAAAGAAACAAGAAGCCATATTACAAATGACATTGAAGAATCAGTCAAGATGGAAACAAGCAAGCAAGCAAGCAAACAAACACACAAAAACCCAAGGAAATTCTTCCAAAATATCTCTGAGCTGGGAAAGTTGCAACCAAAATAAAGCAGGAGAGCAAGAGATTTGATGCTCTTGAACTTTGGTGTTGGAGACGATGCCTAAAAATGCCCTAGATATTCAAGAAGACCAGGGATGTCAAACCTACAGCGTCACGTTGCCATCACATGACGTTTGGTGACATTTTCCTCCTTCACAGAGCTGAGATGGGCATGGCCTGCACATGATGCATCCAGACCGCAGGTCACCCGTTTGATACCCCTGAAGCAGTGGTGAAATCTAATTTTTTTTTCTCCTACCGGTTCTATGGGTGTGGCTTGGGGAGGGGGGTCAGGTGAATGGGTGGGCGTGGCTATGTAGTCATGTGACTGGGGTGTTCAAAAGACAGAAACTCACTTTAACAATGTCCTGCTAGAACAGGAGGTTGGACTAGATGACCTCCAAGTCCCTTCCAGCTCTGGATTTGTTGTGTTCTTTCGAGGTATCCTTTGAAGCTGTGTCTAGTGCCAGGTTTATGGTCCTCCCTCCCTCTCCTTTTTCCCTCCCTCCCTCCCAGCTGTGCAGCAGCTGCCAAAACAGCCAACACGATTCTAAGATGCATAAACAGAGGGATAGAATCAAGATTACGTGAAGTGTTGGTACCACTTTATAATGCCTTACTCAGGCCACACTTGGAATACGGCATTCAGTTGTGGTCGCCACGATGTAAAAAAGATGTGGAGACTCTAGAAAGAGTGCAGAGAAGAGCAACAAAGATGATTAGGGGACTGGAGACTAAAACATATGAAGAACGGTTGCAGGAACTGAATATGTTTAGTTTAATGAACAGAAGGACTAGGGGAGACATGATAGCAGTGTTCCAATATCTCAGGGGCTGCCAGAAAGAAGAGGGAGTCAAGCTATTCTCCAAGGCACCTGAGGGCAGGACAAGAAGCAATGGGTGGAAACTAATGAAGGAGAGAAGCAACTTAGAACTAAGGAGAAATTTCTGGACAGTTAGAACAATTAATCAGTGGAGCAGCTTTCCTCCAGAAGTTGTGAATGCTCCAACACTGGAAGTTTTTCAGAAGAGGTTGGATAACCATTTGTCTGAAGTGGTGTAGGGTTTCCTGTCTAGGCAGGGGGTTGGACTAGAAGATCTCCAAAGTCCCTTCCAACTCTGCTATTCTATTCTATTCTCCCTCCCCTCTCTCTCTTTCGCAGCACCCCCACCACTGCTTTTTAAGGCATTTTCCCCTGCCTATTCTCCCGAACCAGCAGAAAAAAAATGCTTTAAGAAGCAGGGAGGAGGGACTTCCGATGATCGCACAGCTCATAGCTGAGCCAGGTGATTTTCAGAAGCTTTTTTTTACTACTGGTTCATAGGACCAAGGACAATCGCCCCTACTGGTTCAGCCAAACCGGGCAGAACCGGTAGGATTTCACCCCTGCCCTGAAGTAGACAAAGGAATGGGTCATGGAACAGAACAAAGAGTCTCATGAGGCCCAAATGGCCAGGCTCAAATTGTCATATTTTGGCACATCATGTAAAGAATCAGCTCCCTCAGAAGCCTTCACAGGTACTTTCAACTTATTTCTCAGCAATTCATTTATTGACTGTTCAAAGTTACAGTGGTGCTGAAAAAAGTGGCTTATGACCATTTTTCACACTTACGACCATTGCAGCATCCCCTATGGTCACATGGCCAAAACTCAGATGCTTGGCAACTGACTCATATTTATGACGGTTTCAGTCTGCTGGGGTCACGCAATCCACCTTTTGTGACCTTCTGACAAGCAAAGTCTATGGGGAAGCCAGATTCACTTTACAACCGCGATATTGACTTAAAAACAGCAGTGATTCACTTAACAACTGTGGCAAGAAAGGTCGTAAAATGGGGCAAAATTCACTTAACTAACATCTCACTTAGCGCCAGACATTTTGGGCTCAATTGTGGTTGTAAGCTGACAACCATCTGCAATTCTGGGAAAGGGGGGGGGAAGAGAAGGGGAAGGATGGATGGACTCTATTGTATCTGTTGGAAGAAATGTCCTTCTGGGTTCAGTTCCAAGTGGGGGAAAAGACATTGGAAACATGGAGGCTGCTTGGAAAGATGGTTTAATGGTGGACGGGACCAGATGGTTTGAGGTCCTAGAAAAAAGAGGGGATCACATGCAGATGTTGGGTGAAGAAGAAAAAGAGAGAAAAAGGGCTTGCTGAGAGTTCCTGAGTTTTTTATACTCTCTGTTCAGCCCCACCTCTCTGTTTCCTGTTCCTGTGTAAGAAATGTATTCTGATTGGTCGTCAGATTCCCAGGGGTGGGGGGGGCGTCTTAGCTAACTTTGTCGGTTGTATGTCTTTTGAGTCCCAAGCTTGGTTGAGCATTGCTTCTTCCCAGGTGCCCTGTGGTGAGATGGGTAACGGGCTAATACTATCATGCCTTACTTAATTCCATCACCCTGGAGCTGAAGGGGGAGAGATTTGTTATGTAGAATAGACTGGCTCAGGTATTTTAATGGCCCATTTGACAAAGGTGGGGGCTATTAAGTGTGAGTCTGCTTCCTGCCTAAAAACATGTTTCTCCATTTCTAATCCAGGGAAATATAATATTCTGCCTTTTCAATATCTCCCAGGATATTTCATTTTGCTAGGAGAGGGGTGGGTGCTAACTTCCTACATATCAGTGATGGGTATTCTACTAGAAGACCTGAAAGTCCAAACTAGGGAAAGATCACCATGAGAAAATCTACATAGTGCCTAAAAGTTGACACCAACCTGATGGTAAACAATCAATCCATTGATCGATCAATCAAAAGTAGTAGCATGTCCCATTTAAAGCCCCCCACCGCCACCGCTACCGGTTCACCCGAACCGCATCTGAATTGCACCACTAACACAAGCTCCATCATTGCACAACCCCCAGGAAGTCATAGAAATCTATAAAGATCCATCCATTCATTCAATCCTTTGGTCAGCTATCACATGCTTTGGTGCTTCTGTTCATCAATAAATCAACTTTCTTTCCAATCAGCCTCTGTTTTATTCCCGGCTTGGAACTGGAACTGGATTTCCCTTCCAACAACTACATCACCAAAGATCTTAAAAGAAATCAAAGAACTTTCTGATGTCAAGGATAAATCTATAGTCTATTACAGGGGTCAGCAAACTGCGGCTCTGGAGCCGCATGTGACTCTTTCCTCCCTCTGCTGTGGCTCTGTCACTGGTTGGCGCCACAATTTTGAGAGGAGCTTCTGGTAGAGGGGGAGAGAGAAGCACTGTGTACCAGGAGAAGTCTCTATGGCAACGGGAGGGTTTTCCAGTTGTTTCCACAATTGATAGGGCTTTTGGTTATGATAAGTAGAGGAAAAAGTAGACCGAGCTAGGAGGAGACTCTATGGTAGGGGAATTGAACTTCTGGTCAGCTCCAGAATTGAACAGGGGGCTTCCGGTTAGGACCTTTGTGGCTCCCGGTATTTTCTTTTCTGTGGGAAACGGGTCCATCCAAATTCTAATAACCTCATTAGGACATAATAGGATTAACCCACCACCATTTAGCAAAAGACATAAGCCAGGGGAGAAATCAATTTACCTTCGCTACTGGTTCGCAAATGTGAGTGCATGCGCCAACTCCGTGCATGCACAGGACCTTCCATGCACGCACAGAGCATCAAAAAGGGAACGTGATGACATCCGGTTGAGTGGGTGGAGTCTCCCACCGCCACCACTATCAGTTCACCTGAACCAAATCGAGCTTCTGGTGGAGAGGGGGGAGAGCAGCACAGTGCGCCAGGAGAAGACTCTATTGCAAGGGGGTGGGGTTTCCAGTTGTCTCCACAATTGATAGGGCTTTCGGTTATGACAGGTTTGGGGGTTTGGGAACGCACTCACGCATTCACACAAGCACGCTTTGGGCCCTCGGTCCAGAAAAGGTTACCCATCACTGTTATATATCAGCCAGCTGGGGAATTCTGGGACTTGAAGTCCACAAGTCTTAAAGTTGCCAAGGTTGGACACTCCTGAACTAAAGGAAGCCAGAAGAGAAAGGCAAATCTGTTGCTTTTGCTTCCCTCAGTCTAAATTCCTATTTTTATCACTCAATTGCCATTAAAAAGTCATTATTTGTGTTTAGGAAGACACGTTTTCAGTAATAAACTGGGCAACTGTTCACACTCATCTGTATAGGGGCCAAACCCAATAGGTACAATTAATCTGCCTTCTCTAGAGCTATTAAACACAAGGAGCTGAACTGAGAATAGGAAGGATGACAAATATCGACGATCCAGGAATTCCAAAAGCAGAAATTTGCCAGGGTTTCCGCCCCCCCCCCCTTTCTACTCATTTTTCCTGGCAGAAAAATAGTATCTCATGAAACTGTCTGTCTTTATTGCTAGACTGACTTTATTGTTTCAAACTCTGTCCCTTCTATTCACCGGCTTTCTCTCCAAGATAAAGTCTGATAGAAACAAACACTTTATATCGCTTGAGACTACTGATATCTACACAGATGTGTGTATGTTCCAGCATACCTCTGGAACGTCTTGAGCCATTTCCACCAAACTTGGTACACAGATGACTTACTCTCTGGAAACAAATACGGTGGGGGGTAAGACACCCCTAACACCCCTCAGGGTGTGTGTTCTGTTAATATACAGCCTGTTGTGCCTTAAAACGGCTTCTACTGTACTGCCTTAAAATGGATTCTACTGTACAGCGCTGTGAAGTTGCCATGGTAATGGATTCACAGTACTCCACAAGGGGGCTCCCTCTGGTTAAGGGGGGAAATCCAACATTAGAAATTGTGGCTATGTTCATGGAAGGATAGTTGGGATAAATAAATACCCGGGTAGTGCCAGGTTATCAGCTAGTGGGAAATAAATAAATAAATATAAAATTTCTTGGGCCAATCATGCCTCTCTCTGGTTGCCTGGTGACATCACACCTCCTTCCTCTGACCAGGTGTGAGAATATCCTTGGTTCCCAAGAGAAAGTATTTTATTTTGGCTACAAAGTCCCAGCTATCTCAAGTCCCCCCCCCCTCCCTATCCCTCAACTCCAGTGTGGCAACACTGAAGCTCCAAGATGGCTCCATTCAGGTCAGCTTCACGGTTGACACCAGGAATGACAATGCCATAGTTTTTCAACAGAAGAGAATATTTGTAGCTCAGGGTTGAACTGTGGTGTCGTTGATGCGCCCTGAGCTTGGTTGTTTTCTTGCAGACGTTTCATTCCCCAGCTAGGTAACTTCATCAATGCTAGTAGTGATATTTACACTGATGAGGTTATTTAGTTGAGTAATGGAACATCTGCAAGAAAACAAGCAAGTTTAGAGAGCACCAAGGACTCTACCATAGTTGTTTTGTGTGTGTCTCGGCCCTCTTTTCCTTCTTGACTTTAAGAAGCACTCCAATGTTCAGCTGGGAAAACTCGGTTGCCAATTTGTGCAGCTGCAGCTTTTGCTGATCCAGGATCCTGGGACAGTAACTTTGGCCACTGGGCTGCAGGGTTGAGATGGGGCCTATTTTGCATTACAAGCCAATCCGGGGCCAACTTTGCAGCATCAGTTTTTGCGCGATACACAGGGAGGTCAATAATATTGACGTAAAGGCAACAAACAAAAGTGTATTGAGGCTGGCTTGTTTTTCTAAGATTATCTTGAATGCAGACTTTCTATGACCGCATCAATTCCTATGTTTATTTGTGTAACTAACTTCCCTTGTAAAGCTGCAGCAGATTAAAAAAAAAAAAGGAGGAAGAAAGCAGAGTTTTTCCAGATGTGTGAAGAAACACAGTTGCTTTGGTCAGATTTTGTACATCACAGTGGCGCTATTCTTCACATTCTCCTTCAAGAGAAACCCAACAGTTTTAACTCTCAGTCACGATGATTGGAAAGGTCAGGCGTTTCCTTTTTATAACCATCAGGAAAAGAGATAGGGATAAGAGAGAAAACTTTCCCCATCATATAGTTTAAACTCGGAAACAAACTAGTGGCTCCAATTTCAAACTGCTTGTATTAAGAAGAGTAGAGTGAGTACAGTAGAATAGGGTAGAGTAGAGTAGAGTATAGAGTAGAGTAGAGTAGAGTAGAGTAAAGTAGAGTAGAGTAGAGTAGAATAGAATAGAATAGAATAGAATAGAATAGAATAGAATTCTTTATTGGCCAAATGTGATTGGACACACAAGGAATTTGCCTTTGGTGCATATGCTCTCAGTGTACACAAGGAGAATAAAATACATTCATCAAGAATAAAAAGATACAACCAGAGGTGGGTTGCTGCCGGTTCGGCCCGGATCGGGCGAACCAGTAGCAGCGGCGGTGGGAGGCTCCGCCCACCTGCCCGGACACTTATGTGCATGCACAGAAACATCACACGCACAAGCAAACCGGCAGTAAAAATAAGAGAAACCCACCGGATACAACACTTAGTGATAGTCAAAGTTACTAATAAGCTATCAAATCATACTAGGAAACAAATAAAAACAATATAAATTGAAAGATACAAGTAACATGGTTATAGTCATGTGGGAAGAGATAGATACTAGGAAGGAAGAGAAGAATAATTGTAATACAGTCTTAGTAAATTATTTGTGGGAATTAGTTGTTTAGCAGAGTAATGGCATTCTGGAAAAAACTGTCCTTGTGTCTAGTTGTTCTGGTGTGTGGTGCCCTATAGTGTCGTTTTGAGGGTAGGAGTTGAAACAATTTATGTCCAGGATGTGAGGGGTCTGTAATTATTTTCACAGCCCTCCTTTTGACTCGTGCAGTGTGCAGGTCCTCAATGGAAGGCAGGTTGGTAGCAGTTGTATTTTCTGCAGTTGTGATTATCCTCTGAAGTCTGTGTCTGTCTTGTTGGGTTGCAGAGCCAAACCAGACAGTTATGAAGGTGCAGATGACAGACTCAATAATTCCTCTGTAGAACTGAATCAGCAGCTCTTTGGACAGTCTGAGCTTTCTGAGTTGGTGCAGAAAGAACATTCTTTGTTGTGCTTTTTTGATAACGTTTTTGATGTTAGGTGTCCATTTTAGGTTTTAAGATATGATAGAACCTAGAAACTTGAAGAATTCTACTGTTGATGCTGTGTTATCTAGTATTTTAGTTAAGCATCTGTATGAACCCCCAAAGTTGAGTTGGAGACAATGTGGAGGTGACATAGGCAACTTGGCTATTTGGATCAGTGCAGAAGGATTACCCAGAATAATCATTTTTAATAAATACTTCTGTTTGGATTATTGATATTTTCTACATGCAAATGCAAGGTAGTCCTTGACTTACAATAGTTGATTTAGTGACCATTCAAAATTACAACCGCACTGAAGAAAATGACCTATGACCATTTTTTCACACTTATGACCATTGCAGTATCTCCATAGACACACGACCAAAATTTAGATGCTTGGCAACTGACTCATATTTATGATGGTTGCAGATTCTGGGGGTCATGTGATCCCCTTTTGCAACCTGTTGAAAGTAAAGTTAATGGGGAAATCAGATTCACTTAACAGGTGTGTTCCTAACAACAACTGCAATGATTCACTTAACAACTGTGGTGTAAAACGGGGCAAAACTCCTTTAACCCACCATTCACAGACACACACACACACACACACAGAGAGAGAGAGAGAGAGAGAGAGAGAGAGAAAGAGAGAGAGAGAGAGAGAAAGGAAAAAAGGAAAAAAGAAAGCAAAAGTGAGAAAGAGATGAAAGAAAAAAAGGAAAAAGGGACAGAGAGACAAAAGGAAGGAAAAAGAGAGAGAGAGAGAGAGAGAGAAAAAACACATGGCCCGCAAGCCACTCCCAGCAGGTCACATGGCCGGCAAGCCACTCCCACAAAGGAGGCCAAACCCACAGAGTAGGTTCGAAAAAATTTTGAAACCCACCACTGGACGTATCTTACTTGGAAGCTGGGATTTCTCTTATTGTCTTTTTAGTTTATTTTATTTTTACACAGGATATTCTTTCAGTCTCACGACTTGCAACTTATCTTCCTCTTCCCATGTTGGAGCTCTGTGTAAATTCTCACACAGATTTTAACTCAGGTTTTCATTCATCTTTAAGATATGGATGAAAGTATTGACAGTTAAGATTTTACAAAGCCTGATATTCTTCATCTCAACGGGAAAGAAGCTGGGAGCCACCCAAAAAGCTAATTTATACATTTGTTTATCAAATTTCTACAGTCTCCCATTTCACAAATATTACTGTGGGCACAGTAAGATTATTTCAAGTTCAGTACAACAAGATTATTTCAAGTTCAGAACTCTTTCACAGTGTCTGAAAATTATTTTGAACCTGATTTGGAAATGGCACATCTGTTTCCTCGCTTTGACCCTCTTATACAGAAGAAATGTAATAAATCATACTGAAATCTCCAAGGTAATTAACATGTTCCCATTCTCACAGCCCCCTTCTCAATATAAGCACTACTGCAAAAACAAATTTTTATATGCATGCCAATCAGAAGTGGGTTCCTACCGGCCCGGACTGGCATGACCGAACTGGTAGTGGTTTGGTGGCCTAGGTCGCTGGAACCGGCAGCGACCCAGGCCTGCCACACCCCCGAACTGGTTCTCCTACGGGGCCGCCATCTTGATCTTCAGTTCTGCACATGCGCAGAACAATTGTAATTGCATCAATTTAATTTTTTTCTTTTTTTAATATTTTGCCCATGCGCAGACCTATTTTGGTGCTAATGCGCATGTGTGAGGAGTGTGCAACTGGCGTGTGCGTGAGCGAAGCGAGACAAATCGGCAATAGTAATGCCGGGAGCAACCCACCCCTGATGGCAATATATGGAGAGACCATTCATCCTAGATCACCATGGATCATACAGAAATGAGACCTTCGATCATAACATTTCACTATTAAGTAACCTTGGGTATAAATTTGATGAATCCTTGGAATCAATGCTCAGTGGTGAGATCTGGAAAGTTTCCAAAAGTCTTCCAGACAAACCATTGCTGAAGCAGTCTGATCTACTGCACGTCCTATGAGCAGGGGTGGGCTGCTACAGGTTTGCCAGGGGTCAGAAGAACCGGTAGCTAACGTCATAGCCGCTTTGGAGAACCTTCAAATCCAATCCCTGGCTGGCCTCGCCCACTCCACCCCACCCCTCCCAGGAGTCTCAACACGGGCCATTTTGGATGCGAGGTAGCACAAGATCTGCTATTTTGTACCTATAGTGTGTAGATCACATACAATACAATACAATAGCAGAGTTGGAAAGGACCTTGGAGGTCTTCTAGTCCAACCCCTTGCCTAGGCAGGAACTCTATACCATTTCAGACAAATGGCTATCCAACGTCTTCTTAAAGACGTCCAGTGTTGGGGCATTCACAACTTCTGGGGACAATATTCTTTAAACTATTTAATTTTTAACTTTTAACTTTTTAAATATTCTTTAAACTTTTTCAAAAAACTTTTTCTGTTAATTTTGTTTCAGTTCCTGCCTAGATGTCTTCCAAATGAAGTGTTTATCTTAAGTTCCTTAAAATCAATGCAATCCATTCCCATCATATTTATTTCCCCTCTGCTTCAAAGCAAATAGGGAACGACGTTTATCTACCTCCATTTAGTCTTTTTCCTATGGAAACTATAATAACCCTGGGGAGGCAGTTTTTGCCCTCCCAGAGGCTTGAGGGAAGCCTCCAAAGCCTGGGGAAGGCAAAAATGCGCCCCTGCCCCCGCCATGGTGCAGGAGGCCAACTAGGCCACGCCCACCATGGCCACACTCACCCAGCAACCAGGCAGAGAACCCATTGCTAAAATTTTTGAAGCCCACCCCTGCCTATAAGGAGCAAACCCAAGGCTGAATTCCAAAAGGCAATTGAGTCTTTAACAATTACCCCAAGAATTTTTTTTAAAAAAAAACACTCTACTATAATGGCCACTTGGTGAGAAGCATTAGCTCTTTACCCTGACTTAAGGAGCATCTATCACCAAAGACTTTTGAGTTGTGTTCTCATAAGAAAGCCTATTGGTCTCCGGATACGCTTCAAGGCGCTAGTCGTCACTTATAAAGCCCTTCATGGTATTGGACCTGGGTACTTGAGAGACCGCCTGCTGCCAATTACCTCCAATAGACCGATCAGATCCCACAGATTAGGCCTCCTCCGAATTCCATCCGCCGGCCAGTGTTGACTGGCGACTACCCGGAGGAGGGCCTTCTCTGTGGCTGCTCCGACCCTCTGGAATGAACTTCCCGTGGAGATTCGAACCCTCACCACCCTCCAGGCCTTCCGCAAGGCCCTTAAAACCTGACTGTTCCGACAGGCCTGGGGCTAAAGAGCTGTTGCCCCCGTCTCGAATGGTATGATTGTTGTGTTTTTAAATTATGCATTGTTATACTTTGTTTTTTTAAAACTTTTTGTCTGTATCCCAGTTCCCTGGTTCGAGTTGTGAGTCGCCCTGAGTCCCCTTCGGGGGAAAAGGGCGGCATATAAATACAATAAACTGAACTGAACTGAACTGAAAGCCAATTTGGCTGCCAACTCTCTTTGGTGTTTTTTCTTCCCCCAACCAGAGCAAGTTTGCTGATGTTGTATTGTTACATCCAAGTAGCCCAGAAAAGGAGCAACGCCAGGAAACTGGATTAACCAAAATGTCCTCTAAAATCAAAACATCTGATGTGACCATTCATTTTCCATCATTCGTTAGCAGGTTTAATACAGTTTTATTCCATTACTTGCTTAATCAAAGAAAGACTATGCAGCCTCGCAGCATTTTGCAAAGCCTTAAGAAAGGGTGGGGTGGGGGGAGGATACTATTGAAAGACCAGCCATACAATTTCCTATCTCCGGCAGTTTTTGGATTTAAAATGAAGCTGTCCTTCCAGTTTTGCTTCCCCTTGGAAATGTGTCAAGAAATTATGAAAAACTTCTGCCAATGTTTCCATTTTTGCTGATGTTGTTCAAAAAAACAAACAAAAAACAAACCCAGAAGGATTTGGCTAGGGGTGCTGGAAACAATCACAACATCTGGAGTTCAAGGTTAGGAGAACTTCTTATACTTGAGTCTAGCCATGATGCCTGGTACGGACTGGTAGTTATATGAGATTTCTTATAAATCTACCTTTTTTAAGTCCCCAAAATTACACTAGAATTCGTGCCGTTCGAAGTGCTAAGGAAAAACGCAACCCTACCATGATGACATAATCGCGGAGGGCAAATCCACGCATTCCCAAGCACTCAGCATCCTAACCCTAAACCTAAACCTAACCCTAAACCTAACCCTAAACCTAACCCTAACCCTAACCCTAACCCTAACCCTAACCCTAACCCTAACCCTAACCCTAACCCTAACCCTAACCCTAACCCTAACCCTAACCCTAACCCTAACCCTAACCCTAACCCTAACCCTAACCCTAACCCTAACCTAACCCTAACCCTAAACCTAACCCTAAAACAAACCCCTAAACCTAATCCTAACCCTTACCTTAATTTAAATCCGCTTTCTGCCGCCGTGCTGTTTTAAAGCGCCCTTCTGTCGCCACGCTGTTGTCACTGCGGTGATGACGCGCGGTGATGACGTCGCGGCTTTAGCAACGCAATTTTATCACCGCTATTTTGACGAGCGCGGTTTTGTCGTGCCACGGGAATTCCAAGTAGGCCTAATCTTGTATATGTGCTGCCTCAATGGTGTTTTTCAAAGGGCAACTGGGCCTTTTTGCCTTTTTCCTTGAAAACATTTTACTTCTCATCCAAGAAGTGAAAACTTCTCAAAGAAAAAAAACAAGAAAGTCCGATCGCCTTTTAAAAAACACCCGTGGGAAATCCGTGACCTGAATGATTATCTCCACAGACATTTTGTATGTGCTGTGGGCATGGATTGGTGGGCCTGACTTGGTGGGCATGGCAGGGGAAGGATAGTGCAAAATCCCCATTCCCTCCCCACTCCAGGGCAAGGATACTGTAAAATCTCCATTTCAACCCCACTCCAGGGCAAGGATACTGTAAAATCTCCACTTCTACCCCACTCCAGGGCAAGGATACTGTAAAATCTCCACTTCTACCCCACTCCAGGGCAAGGATACTGTAAAATCTACACTTCTACCCCACTCCAGGGCAAGGATACTGTAAATCTCCACTTCTACCCCACTCCAGGACAAGGATACTATAAAATCTCCACTTCTACCCCACTCCAGGGCAAGGATACTGTAAAATCTACACTTCTACCCCACTCCAGGGCAAGGATACTGTAAAATCTCCACTTCTACCCCACTCCAGGGCAAGGACACTGTAAAATCTACACTTCTACCCCACTCCAGGACAAGGATACTATAAAATCTACACTTCTACCCCACTCCAGGGCAAGGATACTGTAAAATCTACACTTCTACCCCACTCCAGGGCAAGGACACTGTAAAATCTCCACTTCTACCCTACTCCAGGGCAAGGATACTGTAAAATCTCCACTTCTACCCCACTTCAGGGTAAGCATACTGTAAAATCTCCACTTCTACCCCACTCCAGGGTAAGGATACTGTAAAATCTCCACTTCTACCCCACTCCAGGGCAAGGATACTGTAAAATCTCCACTTCTACCCCACTCCAGGGCAAGGATAGTGTAAATCTCCACTTCTATCCCACTCCAGGACAAGGATACTGTAAAATCTCCACTTCTACCCCACTCCAGGGCAAGGATACTGCATCCCCATTCCCTCCCTACCCCACTAACCTGCTCTCCAGCTCCATTCTCCTGTGCAGGGCAACAGAAGAAGAGCCAGCTGATCAGTTGGGACTCAGGAGGCAGCGAATAGATGGAGGTGGAGCCAGCTAAAGGTGGTATTTGCCAGTTCTCTGAACTACTCAAAATTTCTACTACCGGTTCGCCAGAACTGGTCAGAACTGGCTGAATACCACCTCTGGCTTTCTCTACCAGCAAAAGTCAAACTGTTAAAAGATTTGACTGTCATTCTATATGGCCTCTTAGGTGCAGAGATAAGGCCCATCTTTTTTCTTTCTGGAAGTAAGTTCCCAAATAAAATTTGCTTTTTTTTTTGGCCCTTCTATTTATTTTGGGTGAAGATGAGAGATCCCTCAAAAAAAAACAAAAAACCAAGGTGGTAAAAGAGGAAGTTACGAAGAAGAAGATAAGAGAGACCATATAGGAACAGGATCTTTCTATCAATTAGAACAGGGGTGTCAAACTCACGGCAATGTCATGGCATTGTCAAGTGATGTATTGTGACTGTTTTTCCTTTCGCTAAACTGGGCGTGGGCGTGGCTAGCGTGTGAGGCATCCGGCCCGTGGCCCACGAGTTTGACAGCCCTGAATTAGAGAAAGAACCTGCCATGATAGGCACGTGGCACGACAAAACCGCGGTCCACTAAAGCATGCCCAATTAAAGCGCGTCGCTGACGTCATCAGCAGCGCGACAACAATGACCGCGGAGAAAAAAGGGCGCTTTAAAAAGCGCTTTTAAAGCAAGCCGATTCACGTAAAGGTAAGGGTTAGGTTTAGGTTTAGGTTTAGGTTTAGGGTTAGGGTTAGGGTTAGGGTTAGGGTTAGGGTTAGGGTTAGGGTTAGGGTTAGGTTAAGGGTTAGGGTTAGGTTTAGGGTTACGTTAAGCGTTAGGGTTAAGTTAAGGGTTAGCGTTAGGTTTAGGGTTAGGTTAAGGGTTAGGTTTAGGGTTAGGTTAAGGGTTAGGTTTAGGGTTAGGTTTAGGGTTAGGTTTGGGGGGGTTAGGTTTAGGTTTACGCGTTAATTTTACCTTTACCGCTCACAGCGTGCTTTTTTCGTCGCGCTGTGATGATGTCAGGTACGCGGTTTCGTCGAGCGCGCTTTAGTCTATCGCGGTTTTGTGGTGGAACCGATAGGCAGTGGGAGTGTCTCTGTCTGTCTCTGTCTGTCTCTGTCTCTCTGTCTCTCTGTCTCTCTCTCTGTCTCTCTGTCTCTCTCTCTGTCTCTCTCTCTCTCTCTGTCTCTCTCTCTGTCTCTCTCTCTGTCTCTCTCTGTCTCTCTCTCTCTGTCTCTGTCTCTCTCTCTCTCTGTCTCTCTCTCTCTCTCTCTCTCTCTGTCTCTCTCTCTCTCTGGTTTCTGTTGGAAAAACAGAGAGTCATAAACTGTTAAACTCCCTTCTTCACCTTCCACTTACAACTGGCTCTTCCTACAGTTAAAATAGAAAAAAAAGAAGAAGCATTGAATTATTTATTTGTATGGCTGCCCCACTCACAAATAGTGATTCTTGGCAGCTAACATGGGATTAAAAACAAAACAACAATGTAAGAATTACATCAACACAACATAGAATGTAAACTAAGACTGAAAATACAACATATTTACATTCCCAATGCAGTTTCCAGGAAGGCGCATCTGAGATCCTGGCCCAAAGTTCAAGGCAAAACCCAAACTTTTAAAGGTTAGGGAAAGCCAGTTGAGATCGAGTCATCTGAATCTCAAGGGTGGAAGGTATGCTGCTCCCAGGGGCAGGCACAATGACCACCTGGAGCCCATAAAATGTGAGAGTTTACTTATAGATTGTTCCCAAATGTTAGGAGCATGTTGACATGATGACCAAGAACACTGTGCAAAGTTGAGCCCATTTCTACTTAATGACTTACTTGTAAAATCAATTTTGAGCTAATAAGGAAACATTAAAAGGGTTATGCAGAAAAAGTCTCCCTCCCATTTTGTTGACCGGTTCTTCTTCGTAACAGAATAACAGAATATGACAGTTGAAAGGAACTTTGGAGGTCTTCTAATCCAACCCCCTGCTCAAGCAGGAAACTTTATACCATTTTAGAAAAATTCTTGTTCAATCTCTTCTTTAAAATTTCCAGTGTTGGAGCACCCACAATTTCTGGAGGCAAGTCGTTCCACTGATTAACAGGACATTTTCCCTTAGTTCTAGGTTGCTTCTCTCCTTGATTAGTTTCTATCCATTGCTTCTTGTCCTGCCTTCGGGTGATTTGGAGAATAGGCCCTTCTTTGAAGCAGCTCCTTAGATATTGGAAGATTGAATGACAGAATTACAAAATAACAGTTCGAGGTTCGAGGTTCATTTTATTTATATGCCGCCCTATTTCCAGCGGGACTCAGGGCGGCGCACAGACCCAAGCAGGGGAAGGGAAACACAAAAACTACAACAAAAAGTACAGGGCATTTAAAACAACCAACAGCCACACGATTCGAGAGGGGAAGGGAACTTGGAGGTCTTCTAGTCCAACTCCCTGTTCAGGCAGGAAGCCCTATACCATTTCAGCAAATAGTTCTCCAATCTCTTCTTAAACACTTCCATTGTTGGAGTACCCACAACTTCTGGAGAAAAGTTTGTTCCACTGATTAATTGTTTTAACTGTCAGGAAATTTCTCCTATCTGCTATCTACTATCGTGTCACCCTTAGCTCTTCTTTTTTTTTTTTAATGAAAATTTTGAGAAAAAAAACTTTTACAAATATTTACTTCCCTCCCCACACAACCTTCCCCCCCCCCGACTTCCCAGAACCAATACAGGGTATAGATCTTTAACAAAAACATTCTAAAATAAGCTTTAAAAAAAGTTAATATCATCTTTCATTTGAGCTTTAACTCCTCCTTGCTAGGCTAGCTCTAAACAAATTATATCATTCCTTGTTTCTTTAGTCATAAGTTATCTGAAATTTCTTAGTCCCATATTTATTTTGAGTATAGTCAATCCATCTTCTCCACTCCAGTTTATATCTCTCGTTTGAATGGTCCTTGAGATATGCAGATATTTTAGCCATCTCTGCTAGGTTTGTTACTTTCAATGTCCATTCTTGAATAGTAAGCAAATCTTCCTTCTTCCAGTATTGCGCCACCAACAATCTAGCTGCAGTTATTAAATGCAAAATCAGATTAATCTCTACAACTGTACAATCAGTAATTATACCTAACAAAAATAACTGAGGGATAAACTTTATCCTTTTTTAAAGAACATTTTGCATAATCCACCATATTTTTATCCAAAATGCTTTAACCTTTTTACAAGTCCACCATATATGAAAGTAAGTAGCATCAGCACAGTCACATCGCCAGCATTTAGGTTGTAAATTCGGATACATAGAGGCCAGTTTTGTAGGATCTAGATGCCATCTATAAAACATCTTATAAAAGTTTTCTCTCAAATTTTGGGCTTGTATAAACTTAGCTCTTCTTTTGATGAAGTGGAATTTGCTTTTAACCTTTTTTTTTCCAGAGAAGAATATAAATTTGCACCTGCAAGAGAATTGGTATTCAGCAGGTTCTAATCAGTTCCGGAGAACAGGTAGCAGAAATTTTGAGTAGTTCGGAGAACCTGTAAATACCACCTCTGACTGGCCGCGCCCCTATCTATTCTCTGCCTCTTAAGTCCCAGCTGATCGGGAGGGAATGGGGATTTTGCAGTATCCTTCCCCTGCCCTGCCCACCAAGCCACACCCACAGAATCGGTACTAAAAAAATATGAATCCCACCACTGATCTGCAGGATTTTCTAATGGAGTGCAATGTTATTGCCTTGATTCAGGCACAAATAGAAGTACAGTATGTGTGAATGTCACTGGGTTTTACACAGTGGTGGTATTCAGCAAGTTCGGACCAGTTAGCAATAGCAGTTAGACTTATATACTGCTTCATAGGGCTTTCAGCCCTCTCTAAGCGGTTTACTGAGTCAGCATATTGCCCCCAACAACAATCTGGGTCCTCATTTTACCCACCTCAGAAGGATGGAAGGCTGAGTCAACCCTGAGCCGGTGAGATTTGAACAGCCGAACTGCAGAACTGCAGTCAGCTGAAATAGCCTGCAGTGCTGCATTTAACCACTGCGCCACCTCGGCTCTTAGTTCAGGCAAACCAGTAGTGGCGACTTGCGGGTGGGGGTGGGCCCACTCCGGCGCTATGCCATGTTATTTAGCCACATTTTCTAAGCCGTGTGCATGCTTGTAAGTCCAGCACACTCACAGTTTCAGTGCGTGGCCAATCTCTTGGCTTGCTGGGCCACGCTGAGTGAAGAGTAATTGTCTTCGTGGCATATAAAATATATAATATAGTTAATATATATAAAAACAAGCTTCCTTTAATCTTTATTATCTGTGGGGCCATATTACTAGCTGTCCAGGGCTGCATGTGAGCTGCAGGCCACAGGTTGGACACATCTGGTTTAGAGGAACAGAAAGATGTGCAACCACAAGTTCATTTATGGAGTGAGATAAAAAAAAATCAAAATGGTGACTATGGCTATGGAATCAAAACCTCACCTTTTTTTTTTTGCTGGCAAAGAAGGTGTGGTTTTGATTGTATCTGCAGCAACAATTTCAACCTCCAGAACCACCATCTTTATCCGCAGCACCCACAATTTTCAATAATAATCTGCACTCCAAAATATGAACAGATTAACAGAGTTGGAAGGGATCTTTTAGGTCACCTAGTCCAACTCCCCATCCAAGCAGGAGACCTACACCATTTCTGACAAAATGGTATCGTCTAGTCTCTTTTTGGAAGCCGCCAGTGATGAATCTCCCACAACTTCTGAAGGCAACTTCTGTCCCATTGGTTGATTGTTCTCACTATCAGAAAGTTCCTCCTTATTTCCAGGTTTAATCTCTCCTTGTTCAGATTCCATCCATTATTCCTTGTCTGGCCTTCAGGTGCCTTGGAAAATAGCTTGACCCCATCCTTTCTGTGGCAGCCCCTCAAATATTGGAACTATCATGTCTCCCCCAGTCCTTCTGTTCACTAGACTAACCATGCCCAGTTTCTGTAACCGTTCTTCATATGTTTTAGTCCCCTAATCATCTTGGTTATTTGACCGAAACCAATTTTCAAGGCACTCTCCAATATATGAATATTAGAATGAAAATCAGAATCCTCTTTTGTGGGGGGGAGGGGTGTTGATAAAATTTCTGAGAAACTGCACTGTAGATGTAGGACATCAGCACCCACCCTTCTCCTAGTAAAATGAGATATTTTAGGAAATATTAAAAGGGCAGAATATTTCTCCTAAAAGGGAGGCAGAAACTCACACCCCCCCACCTTTGTCAATGGGCCATTAAGACCTGAGCCAGTATATTCTACATAACAAAGATCTACCTCCTTCAGGCAGAGCCATAGTAGGAACTGCCCAAAGCCCTCTACCCATCTCACCACATGGCACCTGGGAAGATTACATCACCCTGCAAGGCTCAACCAAGCCTGGGACTCAGGACAGTCAACAGTGTTGCTCCTGCATGACCCCCATCAGACAACCAATCAGAATACAAGCTCAAATTCAAAAGCCCAGAGAGGGCATAAATCCCAGGCACTCTCAGCATCTCTTCCAGGGGTGGGTTGCTGCCAGCATTAATGCTGGTTTGGCACACAAAAATCTGTCCCTCATCAATAAACCTTCTTTCCAAGCAAATTCTATGAATCCAGTGTCTTTCCCCCCGCTTGGAATTGAACTCAGATAGATATTTCTTCCAACAGTAGATGACCTACAATAAAGAACTTCGGGGGAAATGAAATTTTGGCTACACCGTCTTGTTTTTGCTTCTTCTGAAATAGGCCTGACACCAAATTCATAACCAGTCACTTGAAGGAATCCAGTGAATCCTAACAGGGCTACTTAGGAGTAAATGAGTGTTGGGCCGTGGGTGCTTCTGCGAAAGAGAGTATTTATCTTCAAGATGGATTTCAATGTGCAGGGGATTGATTTAGAATTGCTCCTGATCCTCCATCACCCCCCAAAATCCCCCAAACAGATGTGAATAAAGTCAGACAGACAGTAGCACCGGGCAAGTGGCTATGGAGCCGTAACAGATGATTTTGCTCGTGTAAGGAAAAGGCAGTCGTAATCCTGTAGAAAGCAGAATGGCAATATATCCAGAAATAACATGTTGGCAATCCTGTTAATCTGATTAAGCTAGTGTTAGAAGTACATAAGAACAGTGTAAAAAGAAGGGCCTAAATCCAAATGGAATTGAGTATAATCCATTTTGGTGAATTAAATCTAATAAGAGAAAATGAAAATAAGGTAAACAGTGGGTTTTTAGAGGGGGGTGGTGGTGCCAAAATGCGCACACATAACTTTTCTTCAAAATTCCCTTCTCGTGGCCATTCCCCTATCATTGGCCTGCACATCTACCCAGTTGCTTACATATGGGCTCTGTCTACACATCACTATCTTATCTGCACACCGGTTACTTATCTCACTCACACATTGAGTCCCATTTTTTTTTCACAGACAGTTCTTCACCTTCTCCATGACTAAACAATGGGTTGTGTTATGAATTTGATTTGCACTCCATCTCTTTTTTTTTCCCCAGGCTGCTCTGACAGCAAAATGCAAAATATAAAATTGGCTTAAGCCAGCAACTTATTTTGAGGGGAAATTGGCAGTTTAATTTTTTTTTTACATTTTTTAAAAAACATACTGTGTTTCCCCGAAAATAACACAGGGTCTTATTTTCTTTTGGCCCCTGAAATAAACACTTAGCCTTATTTTCGGGGAGGTCTTATTATTTTGGGGTGCAGGAGGCAGCAAGCGTGGTCACCTCATGGCTGCTCCTGTGTTACAATATTGTCGGGGAGGGCTTATTTTGGGGAAGGGCTGATTTAGCACATGCGCTCAAAAGCCCGATTGGGTTTATTATACAGGGAGGTCTTATTTTCGGGAAAACAGGGTAGTACATATATATCCAAATACAAAAAAGAAAAAGAAAAAAGAAAAAGGGAAAAACAAATATTACAGTGGACCCACACCTCCTGGAGATCATTCCTCTCCCCTTATATTTCTTCGTCTATAACAAATACAATATATTCCAATTGTGCCCTTATCCCCTACAAAACAACATATATTCTTGAGTAAGTTTATTCCCTTTGCCTTCCACCAACACTAATTTTATAATATCCCCCCCATATTTCATTATTGCAAGAGCCGAGGTGGCGCAGTGGTTAGGGTGCAGTACTGCAGGCCAGTTCAGCTGACTGTTATCTGCAGTTTGGCGGTTCTAATCTCACCGGCTCAAGGTTGACTCAGCCTTCCATCCTTCCGAGGTGGGTGAAATGAGGACCCAGACTGTGGGGGCGATATGCTGACTCTGTAAACCGCTTAGAGAGGGCTGAAAGCCCTATGAAGCAGTATATAAGTCTAACTGCTATTGCTATTGCTATTATAATTTTTTGCTTTGACCAAAACTGGCACTTTAATGACGCATGATAATGTCACGTATAAGTTGCCCCATCTAAAAGCAGTAATCCTACAGTGCCACATCCTTTCTTAAACTTCTTTCTTGTTGTTACACCATTTAAAAAAATCAAATCACCTGGTGCAGAGCTGGTATTCAGCAGGATCTGACCAGTTTTGGAGAAGCAGCAGCGGAAACTTTGAGTAGTTTGGAGAACTGGTAAATACCACTTCTGACTGGCCCCGCTATTCTTTGCCTCCCGAGTCTCAGCTGATTGGCTGGAAATGGAGATTTTGCAGTAACATTCTCCTGGAGTGGGGAAAGAATGGAGATTTTACAGTATTCTTCCCCTGCCGTGCCCATTAAGCCATGCCACACCCACCAAGCCACGCCCACAGAACTAGTAGTAACAAAATTTGAATCCCACCTAGCAATAGCAATAGCAATAGCAGTTAGACTTATATACCGCTTCATAGGGCTTTCAGCCTTCTCTAAGCGGTTTACAGAATCAGCGTATTGCCCCCAACAACAATCCGGGTCCTCATTTTACCCACCTCGGAAGGATGGAAGGCTGAGTCAACCTTGAGCCGGTGAGATTTGAACAGCCCAACTGCTGAACTGCAGTCAGCTGAAGTAGCCTGCAGTGCTGCACTCTAACCACTGTGCCACCTCGGCTCATCTAGCGATATGTTTTGAGTCACTATCCCAGAAAGAGCCATTATTCAAGTTATAGGCCATTTTATTTCCTTTTGTTTGCTTGAATAGTTTTAAATAATATACTAGTGTAGAGGATGGAAATTCACAAGTTCCCTCCATAGGAATACCACTTTTGTACTTCAACTTGATAACTCACTGTCTTATTGAAATGATACTTTGCTGTAATTGATTAAACTAGATTTAATTTAAATGCATACATACATAGTATACAAAATTAAATTTGTAATCGTATATATAAACTAAATTTACTGGTATATATTAGATATATTTCACTACCGCAGCAAAAACAATACAGCTCATGGGACTGATGCTAAGAGATGATCCAAAAAGGATGTTTGAATGAGGAGTGAAGAGATTAGTTGTTAGAAAGGAAATCAGTAAAATTGTACATCTACTTTATAAGTCACAGCTCCTAGGAGTGTCATCCATTAGGAAAGAGTCCAGTTGCAGATCTGGTTAATTGTGAAAGTCTGCCAAAATCTCACCATCATTATGTATAATATTTTGGAGTTGTTGGATCTAAATTAGAAGCAACTTGTGTTCTCAGATTTCATGATTATCCTAGTTGAGTATTTCTAAACCTTTATGGCAGGCCAGAAGGCCCAATGCAAAAGATGGATATGTGGATTCTGGGCAGGGACTGAACTTTCGTTTCGGTGGGGAAAACCTGGAAACTTTCAGATTCAGGTTTTCCCAGATGTGCAAATATGATTATCTCTAATAAAATAGAACTTTGAGGAAATTCGAGCCTCAAAGTCTTCTTTTGTTGGGGGTGTTACTTAGAACCCTGACACTTTGACTTTTTGAGGAATTTCAACTCCCAGAATTCATGCTTGCTGGAGAATTCTGGGAGTTGAAATTCGGACATCTTAACTACCCCAAAACTTATAGAAGAGCAGGAGCAGGAGGAGGAGAGGGAGGGGGAGGGGGAGGAGAAGGAGAAGGAGAAGGAGAAGGAGGAGGAGGAGGAGGAGGAGGAGAAGAAGAAGAAGAAGAAGAAGAAGAAGAAGAAGAAGAAGAAGAAGAAGAAGAAGAAGAAGAAGAAGAAGAAATATACACATAAGAACGGATGTCTATGAAAGTAGTCACATAATTGTTCCTTAAATAAGTAGTTAAGTAGTTGAATACTCTTCAAGCCAGCTGCAATGAAATGGTTCAATCCTTCTTGTCCATTCTTGTCCATTAATGCCAATAAAAGATTATTTGGATATTTACTTATAAGCAAGATCAAAAAAGGACTTGGAAATCAAGAGGCTGTTGGACAGCATAAAACAAGAAAGGAAGAGAAAGGAAGTGTACATACATGCCAGAGGTGGGTTCCTCCTAGTTCGCACCTATTCGGTAGAACCGGTTCGTCAAATCTACCGAACCGGTTAGAAGAGGTTCCACCAGTGGACCCAGAAAGCAGGCCACACCTACAGAAGAAGTTCCAAAAAATTTTGAGACCCACCACTAGCAAGGATCTTGTAACTTGACAGCTTTAAGACTTGCATGCTTCAATGCCAGAGTTTCTGAATAGCTACTTGGACCGATCTAAGTACTAATTCATAATTTCATATCCGGTCACATGGGCGGCAAGCCACTCCCATCCGGTCACATGGGTGGCAAGCCACTCCCACAAAGGAGGCCACACTACAGAGTAGGTTCCAACAATTTTTGAAACCCACCACTGATACATGCATACATGCATATATGTGCATGCATTCCTACATTGTACTTTTGCAAACATTGGGATTTTCTTGAATCTGTTTAGCAATTTTCAACTTTGAGATCTGGAAACAGTGATAATTATGCAACATGCAAATTGTACAGTACTGTGCCCACAGCAGTAAATTTCTTAGACAGGTGGTTAGAACTTACCATATTAATTTATCAAGAGAGGGTTTCAAAACTATATGAAGGGGGGTCAGGGGGGGAGAAATCCTAAAATTCAATGAACAAATTCCAGTCTATCCTAAACTTACCCCATTACCAAAACCTGGAAAGCTTTGATTCATGTGTTGTAAGTGAGAACAGTGGTTTCCCATGTTCTTCCAATATCCTCATTGTGGCCTCTCCTGTAAATCAGACGCCTTCTTACAGAGAGCTTTCAAAGACAATGTGACCATTTCAGCAAGAAGGGACTAACTTTGGAAATCAAAACAATGACTCCCCATTTTGTCGTCAAAGCAAATATTCAATCCAGGAAAATAAGCAAGGGGACTTAAATAGGTCTGGGATCAAAAGGCAGATGGCTTTGTTTCAAATAATCAAAATCTTTTGATAGTTCACATAGCCCTTGTATGAGAAAAGTGGAATACTTCCTCATCAGTCCATTTGTGTTTAAAAAGAATTTGAAGACAGCAAATTCCACATTTTGGACAGGTATGAAAGTGGGGGTAAAAGAGGCCATCTATGTGTTAATACAACTTTATAATGCCTTGGTAAGGCCACACTTGGAATACTGCATTCAGTTTTGGTCACCACGATATAGAAAAGATGTGGAGACTCTAGAAAGAGTGCAGAGAAGAGCAACAAAGATGATTAGGGGACTGGAGGCTAAAACATATGAAGAGCGGTTGCAGGAACTGGATATGTCTAGTTTAATGAAAAGAAGGACTAGGGGAGTCATGATAGCAGTCTTCCAATACCTCAGGGGTTGCCCCAAAGAAGAGGGAGTCAAACTATTCTCCAAGGCACCTGAGGGCAGAACAAGAAGCAATGGGTGGAAACTAATCAAGGAGAGAAGCAACTTAGAACTGAGGAGAAATTTCCTGACAGCTAGAACAATTAATCAGTGGAACAACTTGCCTCCAGAAGTTGTGAATGCTCTAACACCGGAAGTTGTTAAGATGAGATTGGACAAACGTTTGTCTGAAGTGATGTAGGGTTTCCTACCTAAGCGGTGGGTTGGACTAGAAGACCTCCAAGGTCCCTTCCAACTCTGCTATTGTATGTCAAGTTTGAACAGCCTGCTCTCATCAGAGGGGGAGAGATAAGACGTCATCTATCTCCAATCTACAACACAGTCTTTTCCACAGTTCCATACCCATTTGCACTACTTGGGTGACCCTAAGGACACAGTTAAACCTCCAAGTGGCCTCAACGACTCTCTAAAACAGGGGTGTCAAACTTGATTTCATGGAAGGCCACATCAGGGTTAACCTCGGGGGGGGGGGCTGGGGGAGGCTTGGCCAAGATGGACATGGCCAGCTCTGTTCTGTACTGGGAACGAGGGGTTATAGAATGAAGGCAGAGATAAAAGCTAACACGTTTATTCGCTAACAAATGGTTGCCGACAAGACAGCCAGCAGAGTGCCCTATCAGCTGTCGACAAGAGCTGAGTTCAAGCAAGCCTGCTCTTTTTATACCGAGCTGTTAAACAGCTCAACCAATCAGAACAGAGGGTGGCGCCCTCTAGCTGGTGGACAAGAGTGGAGTCTATGGACACAGGAAGCTTGACATCACTGGTGTCAGGGGTACCTGTGGTAGCCCAAGAGCTCTGTCAGCGAAAATGGGTTCCCAAGTTCCATTTTCAGCTGCAACAGCCTCCTGCAAACCTCTGCCAGCAAAAACAGAGCTCAGGGGGGGCAGGGGGGGACTTGCAGCCCATGCGAGCTCCAGTTTCGGCTGGGACAGCCTCCTGCAACTCTCTGCCAGCAAAAACGGAGCTTGGGAGGGCACGTGCAGCCCTCACAAGCTCCATTTTCTCTGGCAGAGGCACCACGGGCCGGTCCTTTGCTGTTTCCAGGGTAGCCCCACGGGCCAGATCTAAGCACCATGTGGGCTGGATCCGGCTCCCAGGCCTTGATTTTGACACTCCTGGTCTAAAAGAATGCAACTGACCAGTTGTCTGCAAGGAGTATAAATCCTTCCATTCCCCACCATCCTGTCACAGCTGAAGAAGCTTCTTGGATGAGAAGCGAAACATCTTCAAAGAAAAACAAGAAAAAGCACCTTTGGGACAATACATCCACAGTTAATACGGATTTTGATTGCTTGGCAAAGGAGGGATCCAATTATTTTCCTAAGAGTAGATGCGATGCCTGATTTGCATCATGCCATTTAGGCCACCAAGTCCAATATTTTCATTCATTGCAGAAATTCAAGCACAGGTAGTTCTTGACTGTCAAACGCATAATTTGCAACTGTTTACAAAGTTACAATGGACTCCAAAAGATCCATTGCACTTGGTTCCGATGTTCTGATGGCTGCCTCCCACAGACATGTGATTGCATTTTGGGCATTAGGCAACCAGCCCACATTAATGGCCATTGGAGGCATCCCACAATCTCATGACTGTGACTTATGACATTGGTGTTGAAAACTGGCAAAATGCCCCATAGCAAACAATGGGTTCGCTTAACAACCATCACATTCACTCTGTGACCACCGCATTCACTTTGATTGCCAATGGCAATGGCACTTAGACTTATATACCAGCTTCACAGTGCTTTACAGACCGGCTTACAGAGTCAGTCTATGGCCTCCAACAATCTGGGTCCTCATTTTGCCAACTTCAGAAGGATGGGTATCTGAGTCAACCTTGAGCCAGTCAGGATCGAACTCCTGGAGTGAGCAATGAGTTAGCTCTGCAGTACTGCATTCTAACCACTGTGCCTCCATGGCTCTTATTGCCATGTTTCCTTAAGACCACTACATTCACTTAAGGACCATTGCAAAAAAAGGTTGAAAAAATCAGGCCAGTCACATGGGTGACTTGTTTTATAGTCTTGATAACCGACAACTATAATTGCTTGGCTCACTCACATATGTCAAGGACTATCTGCATTCCTGGTAGATAGCTGACCTCTTCCAATTTCTCTGAAGTCTTCTTAATTATGGCGCAGGAAAAATTCGATACAGGCCTTAAGATGGAGTTTGATCAAAATAGAATAGACTGGAATGACTATTTCCGGTGATTTGGAAGTTATATTTTTGTTACTGGAGCCAAAATGCCATTTCCTTGATTGCAAATCAGGTTGCCATGAATTATGTCCACTTTGGACCAGGCTATTAGAACATCCGTCTGGGCCACCAAACCCTGTGGACAGGATTTGCCTGTGTCAGAATTTGTTGCAGAAAAATCAAGTCCAGAAAGCACACATAGATAATTGATTCAGCTGGGTTCATTAACTTCTTTATATACATAATAACAGATGAATAAAAGTACAATACCAATAGTAGATTCGTTCAACGTGGTAGAAGTTACAAGCAGAACACAAAGCAGGAGAGAACAGTTAGTTTCACGTCAGAGTTCAGAGCAGACAGAGATCAGTCTTGTTTCAGTTTCAATTCTCAACACAGACTCAGATCTGTGTAAGCTCCCATTGGCTGACTTAGTTGCTATACCTATTCATTGGCTGACCTTGTGACCATGTCTCTCCCAGTCATGAATATTCTAACAGCTTGCAATACTGGACTTCAACCACTGTGCTATGGCTCCTATGAAGGGTTCAATGAGCCTCTTTTGACAAATGGAAAATGTGCTGGAAGGTATTGACGCAAAGAGTTTCTAAGGGCAAAGTTTCCAGCGAAGGCCAGCTGTGAATTTGTGGTTTGTGCATGTCTTTTGGGGAAATGCAGCTTGGGATCTAAGCAAGTCATCCTCTCATTTTCTCAAATGCACCGTTCCCTTCCTTTTATGCTCCTGGCTTTCAAATATTGGCTGCACCGGTAGAAATCCAATTCAGAAGAGCAGGAAACGTTTCTGCATGCCCCAATCTCCAGAAAGGTGACAGAGAGATGAAGGAGGGTGGAATGAGCATTGTGGAAAGTCAGGATTTGATTCATACAATACAGGAATTTGCATTGTGAAGCCTGCTAGATTCCATGTGGCCTCTGGCACGTGGGTTTCTCTGTATGACTAAGCAGGCCTGTCCTTTCCTGTTTTAATTAAATGAAATCTTCTTCACTGCATGGCAGGGGGATTACGTTACTAGGAAATGAGTCCTCCTGCACTTCTTTTTACATCTCGTCTGAGAAATATCCTTGTCTCTTTTTTTTAACCTGAGCCATGACACCGGCAGCAGAAGGAACGGGAGTAAGAAATGGGAAAATAGCAAAGGAATAAAGCCTTTGGAAAGCTGGTTAAAGGGAACTTGGGTAAAAGAAAGACAAAAAGGCCTAATCTATGTCGTGCAAATTCTGAAAGTTCTGTTTGCATCTCTCCCCTCCTCTGTTCTGGGAAGTTTCCCATACAAGGGAAATGGTGGTGAGTTTTTGCAGACATGGAAGCAGTGAGATTTGGCTTTGGCAAGTCTAGAGAAAAAGAAGGAGCAGAGGTGGGTTCCTACCAGTTCGCACCTATTCGGTAGAACCAGTTCGACAAATCTACCAAACCGGTTAGAAGAGGTTCCACCAGTGGACCCGGAAAGCAGGCCACACCTACAGAAGAGGTTCCAAAAATTTTTGAAACCCACCACTGGTCCTTGGATATGATTATTCTACACTATCATGCTCATATTTATAAAACTCAGTGCCTCTGTGAAAGGTAAGGATGACTACTGCGTTTGTGGTGCAATCAGAACATTGCGTGTGTTGAAGTTGTTTTAACGCAAACCAAAGATGCCTTTTAAAAAACAAGTTTGCATCATATTCTTATGCATGCCAGTGCTGTGTGTGAGGTGATTTAAGGTGGTTCTGACAAGTGTCGTCGGCATCTTCATATCTGGTCACATGGGTGGCAAGCCACTCCCATCCTGTCACATGGGTGGCAAGCCACTCCCACAAAGGAGGCCACACCCACAGAGTAGGTTCGAACAATTTTTGAAACCCACCACTGAGAAGGAGTAGGGGTGACATGATAGCAGGATTCCATTATTTGAGTGGCTGCCACAAAGAAGAGGGAGTCAAGCCAGTGGTGGGTTCCGGGCGATACACCCCAGTACAGGTGTACTGGTGGCAGCTGGAAGCAGCTGCCACCGTACCGGAATGGTGTTTCCGTTGATCCCATCCACCCATCCTCGTTCCTTACCTCTTTTTAAGCTAGTGGGCCATTTGCATACACAGTGTACGGCGCCTGCGCAACACTCCGCCGAGCAGCTGGAGCGTCGTAGGGTGGTGGGGGCACATGGGGGCGCAGCGCACAGGCCCATGGTGGATGCCCAGCCCCGTCGCAGCGTACTGGTTGCGATGGGTTCCGGAACACACCACTGAGTCAAGCTATTCTCCAATGAACCTGAGGGCACGACAAGAAGTGATGGGTGGAAACTAGTCAAGGAAAGAAGCAACCTGGAATTAAGGAGAAATTTTCTGACAGTGAGAATGATCAGTGGTACAGCTTGCCTTCAGAAGTTGTGGTGCTTCATCCCTGGAGGTTTTTAAGAAGAGACTGGACAGCCACTTGTCTGGGCAGAAGGATGGAGTAGAAGACCTCCAAGGTCCCTTCCAGCTTCTCTTCTTCCCTGCCCTCCCCTCCCTTCCCCTCCTCCATTCCATTTAATAAATTATTTGTGATAGTGATTTTATCTCAGTTTTAACATGTTGTGTCCTAACTTAACAATTGCAGTGATTCACTTAACAACTGTGGCAGGAAAGGTCGTAAAATGGGGCAAAACACACTTAAGAAATGTCTCACTTAGCAACGTAAATATCGGGCTCAGTTGTGATCGTACATCGAGAACTACCTATATTTGATTAGCAAAGCATCATTTGTTTCAGAATTAGCCCTGGCTAGACGGGGATCCAGAATGTGTAAAGTAAGGCTGAAGAAGGAAGATAAGACACATTTCTTCTTTGATCTATTCTCCTCCACCTTCTCACCTTGGGTCGGAATCAGGGTGGAATTCAGCCGGTTCAGACCGGAACAGGAGAACTGGAGGCTAATTTCACACCTGGTACACTGAACCAGTAATGGGGGCCCCGCCCACCCCTCCCCTCCCCTCCCAGGAGTCTCCACGTGGCCCGTTTTGGATGCCAGGTAAGTGCAGGGCCTATGTGGAGGCTCTGGGAGGGCAAAAAATGGGCCTCTGGGAAGTTCTGGAAGTCTGGAAATGGGCCTGTTTCCGGCCTCCGGAGGGATTCTGGAACCCAGGGGAGGAAGTTTTTGCCCTCCCAGAGGCTGGAGGAAAGCCTCTGGAGCCTGGGGTGGGCAAAAATCCCCACTATTAGATGCAGTGTTAGGTAAGCTCCCCGTTGGGAGAGTGAGTGCGTTCAGACAAGCGCTGTGAGAGTTGTGTTGGAGAACACACAAACCAGCATACAGAGACACTGCAGTTTAAATAGGCTTTTACTTTCGTGGAAATAGAGGTATCAGAGTCCATCAAACAGTCCAAGTCATACGCGGATAATTCAGTCAGTCATCAACGTCTTTCAGTTAAGGGACAATCCAAATAACATAGTCCATAATCATACAAACAGTCCGGTACTCAAAGTTTGCTAGCAGTTGCAAAACTTACAATAGCTCACGGCGCTTTCTAACAGCCAGCTTCCAAAACACTCAGATCAGATCAGCCCAGAATCTAACAAACAGAGAGCTAACAGTCATTCTGGCTCCCTCTTATGGCCGATTGAGGAAAACAGCAACCAATCACATTTTACAGTATGCTTTAAAGAAACAGGTATAGCATTGTTACATGATTTATATATTGCCAACCCAACCGTTAGATTATATCCTAACACCACCACCCCGGCCATGGTCGAAGAGGTTGAGTAGGCCACACCCATTATGGCCATGCCCATCCAGCAACTGGGCAGAGAACCAGTTGCTAAAATTTTTGAATCCCACCCCTGGTCAGAATCCCAAGAATTACAGTAGTTCCAACATACCTGCAGGACATCCAGCTGCGTTAAAAGCTAAAGATGTTCTCAAGTTGAGTTGACTCCAGATGACTGCAACTAAGCAGCTTTCGTGGCGGCATCACTAACGTTGGTTTGCCTTCGCCTTCTTGGGGATATTTTTCAGCTACCTGGATCATCATCTTCATTTCATAACCCCATTTGTCCCTTGCAGGGTGGAGTCTGGCCAGCTGAATGGAGCTGAGTGTTTACTGGCCAGATGCTCTTCCTGTTGCCGATGTGGAGTTATTTTCAGCAGATAAGATTCTCATTGTGCCCAGAGAGAGAAATATCTGCCTCTGCCTAGGATCGGACTCATAGCCTTCTGATTGTGAGATGAGAGCTCTACCTCTAGGTCACTGCACCACTCTTTTAGCTACCTGGATAGTCCACATAAATATCTAGTCCTGGTACTCCCAAATGGGCATTAACCAACATTGACTCTTCTTAGCTTCTGAACCCAGAAGCTCAGTTAACTACTGCCAATTTGCAAGTACAATGTGGGAAACAGATCAGGACAAGCAATCTGTTGCTTCTCTAGACATAAATAATCTCTAACATTCCTCCCTAGTGACTCTCTAGACTGGAACTGATGGGATAGTCATAGCAACATATGGAGGGCTATAGGCTGCCCAATTCTGGGAGAAATAAAAATTGTATTTCCTAATACCAGACCTCAAAATTACCCAATTACATTTTGGCAGTAGTGTCAGGAAATAAGTTCCTTTCATGATACTCAGTAGGGTTTGCTATTGCAAATATGTTGGTGAGTACTACCATAAATGGCTTTACACTATAAGGGAAGTAAGAGGCAAGTTCATGATTTTCACTTCTCTACCATTGATGGACCTGACAATTATTATGAATGAAGACGGATATATGTGTCTCAGTCTGATGTTGCAAGATCCAATCTGGATGGGTCACTGGGATCAGAGCTTTAGTCTTCCGAGTTTTCAAACTCTTGCCGGAGCCCATCCCCATGGAACCTCTCTCTACCAGAATGTGTGCTTTGGACTATTGTATTATATACATTCAATTTAGCACCTACAAGATTGTTGGCCATGCAGGTACAAAAACAGCCAGGGAAATGGGTCTCTTGTCAGTCAACAGGAGTGCTGATTGACCATCAGCTTATTAAGTACATAGGAGGTGAGGGCTTGGCAGCACAAGGAAACAACAGCCAATCGCCAGCCATCAACACACCAATAGGAAGGCACCACTTAAATGTGACACATGGAATAGCCCAAAACACACATTCTGGTAGGGAGAAGTTCTCTGAGGATGGGCTGCAGCAGGGGTGGGTTCCTGCCAGTTCTAACCTCTTCTATAGAAGAGGTTCCACAAATCTACAGTGCCGTTTAGAACCGGTTCCAGCTCCTCCCCCCACCCATCTGCATGTCATCAAGATGAAAAGCGAGAGGAGGAATTCTGGGAGTTGAAGTCCATAAGTCTTAAAGCTGTCAAATTTGAATACCCCTGGGGTTTTTTACTAAAGGGTTAGGGGTGCAAGGGTCTTGTAACTTGACAGCTTTAAGATTTGCACACTTCAATGCCAGAGTTCTTGAGCCAACATGACTGGAGGAGGAATTCTGGGAGTTGAAGTCCACAAGTCTTAAAGCTGTCAAGTTTGAACACCCCTGGAGTTCTTTTTTCTAAAGGGTTAGGGGTGCGAAAGTCTTGTAACTTGACAGCTTTAAGACTTGCGTGCTTCAAATGCCAGTTTCTGAGCCAATATTTTGGTTGCTAAGCAAGAGCATTGTTAAGTGAGTTTCACCACATTTTCCAAGTTGGCCATACCCACCCAGTCACATGGCTGGCAAGCCACTCCCACCCAGTCACATGGGTGACAAGCCACTCCCACAAAGCAGGCCACACCTACAGAAGAGGTTCTAAAAAATTTTGAAACCCACCACTGGGCTGCAGCATGAGTCCAAAAGCTCGGAAGACTAAATCTCTGGTTCCAATGACCGACCCGGATTGGAGCTGACAATTATTTCACATAAAATCTATGGAGACTCAGACCGAATTGAACACCAGTCAACTGAGGGGAAGCATTGCCTGCATAACCAGAGTATCCTAAAGGTGCTTTTTCAACAGGCAACTGGACTTTCTGGTTTTTATTTGAAAACAACTGATGGGATACATGGGGCAGCTATGACCAAGATGACTGAGAATCTCCTTAGACATAACCAGGCCAATATCTTTTGGAAACTGGGTGCTGTAGTAGATTGACCTATTCTTCTGACCTGGACTATCCTGAGACAGTAAAAACCATATGCTTAGTCCCCCCAAACCCTTTTTTCATTTAAACAACTGTGAATTATGTTCATTCACAGTCAGTAAAAATTAACAAACAGTCTGTGAAGAGTCCAGCAGAAGTCTGCTACAGTCTTTCAGGGTGAGGCTGATAAGGACCCACCTTTATCTCCCTTGAAACGCTGCCAGAGGCCTAATTGCCAATTAGTTTTGCTAGGCCAAACGAAGCATAGAATCAAATGGAGCTTCAGATTTTAAACCGACCAGAACAAACAAAATTGCTTCCCGCAAAGGCTCACTTCTCTTTGCTCCTCTTTTATGTCTTATGGGAGGGGCCAATCATCTCCAAGCCTTACTCCAGAGTCCCCCCTTTTGAATTAACTGTTCTTGCCTTCTGGCAGCTCTGTGCATGCGCGCACTGGGAACAGGCTTCCCCTGTTCCTCTGCCTTGCTGATGTCAGACTCCGGAGGCAGCACATAACTCCCAGATGGCCCTGACCAAGTAGTTCTTGATTTACAACCATTTCTTTAGTGACTGGTCAAACTTACAAACTGCACTGAAAAAAGTGACATGACCATTTTTCACACTTATGCAGTGTGAATCAGAATCTGGATGCTTGGCAACTGACTCATATTTATGATGGTTGCAGCGGCCCAGGATCATGCGATCCCATTTTGCAACCTTCTGACAAGCAAAGCCAATAGGGGAAGCCAGATTCACTTTACAACCATGTTATTAACTTAACAGGTACAGTGATTCACTTAACAACTGTGGCGAGAAAACTTGTAAAATGGGAGAAAACTCACTTGACGACTGTCTCGCTTAGCAACATAAATTTTGTACTCAGTTGTAGTTCTAAATTGAGGACTACCTGTAATCTAAGCAACTACAAAATTAAACAGATAAGGTAAGATCATTGGTTTCCTGAAATTATTAGAAGGTCTTATCTTTCCTGAATTTACCTGGGAGTAAATCTCATTGAAGGGTGGCTCAGTGGCTAAGATGCTGAGCTTGTCAATCAGAAGGTCAGCAGTTCGGCAGTTCAAATCCCTAGCACTGCGTAACAGAGTGAGCTCCCATTACTTGTCCCAGCTTCTGCCAACCTAGCAGTTTAAAAGCATGTAAAAATGCAAGTAGAAAAATAGGAACCGCCTTTGGTGGGAATATAACAGCGTTCCGTGCACCTTTGGCATTTAGTCATGCCAGCCACATGACCACGGAGACGTCTTCAGACAGCTCTGGCTCTTCGGCTTTGAAACAGAGATGAGCACCGCCCCCTAGAGTCAGGAGTGACTAGAACATATGTGCGAGGGGAACCTTTACCTTAAATCTCATTGAACCCGTATACTGCAATTTATCATGGAGGTTTAAGTATCTCTTCCAATCACTAAGAGCCAAGGTGGCGCAGTGGTTAAATGCAGCACTGCAGGCTACTGCTAGATCAGCAGGTCAGCGGTTCAAATCTCACCGGCTCAGGGTTGACTCAGCCTTCCATCCTTCCGAGGTGGGTAAAATGAGGACCCAGATTGTTGGGGGCAATATGCTGACTCTCTGTAAACCGCTTAGAGAGGCCTGAAAGGCCTATGAAGCGGTATATAAGTCTACTGCTATTGCTAAAAGCATTACTCAAAAATGAAAAGTGCGTCGTGCGTCTCATCTTCGTCTGTACAAGCTCTCTTCTCCCATGCCAGGACTTCCCAATACAGCATCCAGATGATGGATGACTGCACAGACCTTCAGAGGGAGAATAGCCATTGAAAGCCAACTCGGCACATTTGGATCTGCAAAGCAGCTGAGAAACACATGCTTTGAGCAAGCAACCAGCAGTTGGGAGATGTTTAACCTTTCTACTATCTAATGCTTTCCCTTCGCTGCAATTATTATCTCCTTCCAAAGAATATGTGGGTTTCTGGACTGTGAGGAAACATCAGATGGCGGGAAGGGGGGGAGGAGGAGGAGGAGGAGGAGGAGGAGGAGGAGGAGGAGGAGGAGGAGGAGGAGGTTTAAGTATCTCTTCCAATCACTTCTTCTCTGATTCAAATTGAGCTCTTTCCTTTGCAGCTGTTTGGCAGAGAGCCAGTTTCCCATATTTAAGACTTTCAATGGTGTTTTTTTTTTTCCTAACAGTTTTTTTCCCCCATTTTTTTTCCTACTTCCTCCTTTGGATGCTCAGAACAAGTTCGCTGCAGCAAAAGTGATGTTTTTAATTCAGTGTAAATTGTTCTCTTTTTTCCCATGGCTAGCTTAAAACCAACCTAGAGCAGCGATGGGATTTTTATGAGGCTGTTTAACATGCATTTACAGACAGAGAGGTAGGCACATACACACAATTCAGTGGTGGGATACGACCGGTACACCTGCATACCGGTGCCTACTGGGAGCACCAGGTACCGTTCTGGTATGGTGCTCAAGAGGGCCCACCCGCCTGCTCTCCCTACTGCTCGTTGAGCTGATTGGGGTTTTCGCGCACAGAGCATACAGCACCTGCGAGCAGCTGGAGCATCACAGGCAGTAAGTACGCATGCGTGTGCTGCCCCCGTGCTATGCGTGTGCTGCATGCGTTCATGTGGTGGACGCCGGAGCCCCGTTGCAGCTTACCGGGTGCAACGGGATCCGGAACCCACCACTGACACGATTCTGAATTGCTTCTAACTCCCAAGAGTTGTCTTGATTATTTAAGCTGACCAAAAGATATTCTCAAACAGCATCAAGATATCTACAGAGAGAAAGTTCACAATCTGGTCTATTCCATAGAGGCGCGGGGAATGTCACTTAATGTGCTTTTCTTATCCTTCCTCACTGGTGGCAGTTCTAGAGGTAAAACTCCATGAGTGTAGCTAGCAGAGAATATAGACAGCAAGACACAACATGAAGGTTGAACCAACGGCTGCAAATATTCACCCATTGCAGAAGCAGATGCCTCTGTTGTGTGTTTGACAAATGTTGGGCGCTATTGCAATTGTCTATAACTACACAAAGGCCTTCCAGCATCTTTTGTGTAAGTGGAGCCAAAACATGGGTTTTTGAAGGACAAAAAATTATATTAATCCTTCAGAGATAATTCAATCAATGAATCAGAATAGAGCTGGAAGGGACCTTGGAGGTCTTCTAGTCTAACCCCCTGCTCAAGCAGGAAACTCTATACCTGGTATCATTCCAGGCAAGTGGCTGTCCAGTCTTTTCTTAAAAAC
Organism: Thamnophis elegans; assembly: GCF_009769535.1. Taxonomy (NCBI): domain Eukaryota; kingdom Metazoa; phylum Chordata; class Lepidosauria; order Squamata; family Natricidae; genus Thamnophis; species Thamnophis elegans. The sequence continues at coordinate 66,021,757 of NC_045548.1, forward strand.
CTCTAGTGATGGAACACCCACAACTTCTGAATGCATGCTGTTCCGCTGATTAATTGTCCTCCCTGTTAGGAGGTTTCTCCTTAATTCCATCTTTCTCCTTAAAACTACTCAACCCCTTTCCATCTGTAGCACATCATAAAGCCGAGGTGGCGCAGTGGTTAAATACAGCACTGTAGGCTACTTCAGCTGACTGCAGTTCTGCAGTTCGGCTGTTCAAATCTCACTGGCTCAAGGTTGACTCAGCCTTCCATCCTTCCGAGGTGGGTAAAATGAGGACCCGGATTGTTGGGGGCAATATGCTGACTCTGTAAACCGCTTAGAGAGGGCTTAAAGCCCTATGAAGCGGTATATAAGTCTAACTGCTATTGCTATTGCTAAACAAAGTCAGTATTTATTAGACAGCTGTTAAATGCTCATTCTCTATTAGCCAAACTTAAATCCTAATTTGCTGTATATAAGGTTCAGTGGTGGGTTCTGGATCCCATTGCAACCAGTACAGTGCAATGGGGCCTGGCATCCACCACGTAAATGCGTCCTTACCTCCTGCGACGTCTCTGCAACGCTACTGCACGTAAGCACCGAAGAGCTCAAATACAGGTAAGGAGGGCAGGTGGGAAGGTGGACCCTCCGGAGCACAATACCGGAATGTTACCCAGTGCCCCTGGCAGGCACTAGTATGCCCCTACCAGGGCTTACCGCCTGCAACCTATCACTGATACGATTGCTGTATATGAAAGACAAATGAAGGTCTTTTCTGGAGTTATGTACTTGCTCAAATCCACCATTTGTTGTCCTCTAAACTAGCAAAAACAGGCTGTTTCCCCTCCCCCAGCCCCCAGGAGCACTCTATAAGTCTCCCAAAGCTCTGTATGCTCCCCCTTTTTTGCAAAAAATGAGGCATGCAAAGTGCAAAAACTTTTTGTTTTTTAATTTACCTCTTCAAAATCATGCTGTGTCTTATACTCCGGTGCGTCTTATAGTCTGAAAAATATGGTATATTACAAACAGGGGTGGGCTGCTATGGGTTCACCTGGGTTCAGGAGAAGCTAATATTATGGCTGGTTCAGAGAACATCCAAATCCCACCCCTGGAAGGCTCCTCCCACCCTGCCCCGCCCCTCCCTGGAGTCTCCATGCAGCCATTTTGGATGCAAGGTAAGTGCAGGGCCCACAGGGAGCCTCAGAGAAAGGGGGGAAAACGGGCCACCCGGAAGTTCTGGGAGGGGCTCTTGAGCCTGGGGAAGGAAGTTTTCGCCCTCCCAGAGGCTCGAGGAAAGCCTCCATAGCCTGGAGAAGGTGAAAACTGCCCTCCCCCCAATGTAGTGCAGAGGGGCAACCAGGCCACGCCCACCATGGCCACGCCCACCCAGCAACCAGGCAGAGAACCCGTTGCTGAAATTTTTGAAGCCCACCCGTGATTGCAAAGGAGGACATTCTGCTCCTTAGTTACTCCACATTCTTTCAGCACTTTGCTTATGTTCATAAGGAGATTTGACTCCAAGGGCTCCAGCTGAATTAAATTTCCTAACAGGGAAGGACACCCAACGATTGCACTTTGGGACTGGCCAAATGGCACTGCTCCTGTCACATGGTAGCATGCGAAAGAAAGAGAAACCCGGGCCAGGTTGACTTGGATCTCGGGAAGTTGACTTGGACTTCGTTGAAGGAGGCAAAGAAAACAGACTGCCACTCGGGACAGAGCTGAAACAGATTCAAGAGGAGAAGCAGCACATCAGGAGTTCCCCAATACGTAGGTTCCTCCCCTCTCTTTCCCTTCTGCTCCACCCATACTGATGACAGACACTAGTACATAAATAAGAGAACTCTTAAGTATGTAATATGTCCCTCGTGGTGTGTTTCCCTGCCAATATGAAAGATATACATTTTTACAAATATCAAGTTTGGAAAACATCCTTGAGTCTCATTTGCCTTGAATTTCAGCCAAACGCTGCTTGGCTCCTGTTGCATGGAACAACTCTTTACAACTTTCCTTTCCCCTCCCCACCCCCACCCTTGGAAACTGATTGTGTTATTCTGTTGTGATTGTAGCACGGGTATCCTGCAACTCTGCCGCAAACAGATGTTTTAAAAGTGAGCAGCATCTCAAGCTATGAGATGCTGATTACAGAAGAGCAATGAGAAAATCCCAGGTCAAATTTGAAAGACAGATCGGTTGTCATAACAAGCCGAGGATGTACCTTGGTGATTTGCAAGACCTGTCTTTTGTGAACTTCTATTCATTTTGACAATGGAGACTTGTCCACCCACATGGACGGATGGATGATGGTTGTGCAACCCTTGACTCTTCCAATTTCATTTGGCTGTGCCAAGCTTCCTGGGAGAATTCTCAGAAAAAAATTGGGTTATGTGTTTCCAAGTTTTCCTGGAAAATTTGGAAGAAAAAATTGGAGGAGAATTTTCATCCAAATTTGCCTTTGTGAATGGGCGCAAAGAGGGAGCAGCACAGAGAACTGGCAAATTATAGGAGAAGGTTTCTTGGCTCATCCCTAACTTACTTGGATACTCAGAAACATATTCAAGAATGGACAGAATTTACACTCAACATATCTACAAGCCATGTTCTCCAATCAGAAATTATACTCCCGATAACATTTTCTTTAGCTTTTGCATAGGATTTATACCTTCTAATTCAAATCATTGTGCATCAGTTTGACAGGACAGAGAGGACTAATATGCCATTCATAGATAGTCCTCAACATATGACCACAATTGAGCCCAAAGCTTGTGTTGTCAAGCGAGACAGTTGTTAAGTGAGTTTTGCCCGGTTTTACAAACTTTCTTGCCATACTTGTTAACAGTTGTTAAGCTGGTAACCCGGCTGTTAAGTGAATCTGGCTTCCCCCATTGACTTTGCTTGTCAGAAGTTTTTAAAAGGTGATCACATGACCCCGGGACACTGCAACCATCACAAATATGAATTAGTTGCCTAGTGTCCAAATTTTGATCATGTGACCATGGGGATACATCAGTCATAAGTGTGGAAAACAGACATAAGGTTGTTGCCGGCCAACGGCCTGTGGAGCTGGAAGCAGATTCAGACAGTGAGGAGGTTGGGGAGGAACATGGGCCAGTCCTGGAGTCTGGGGAAGGCTCTGATGTGGGCTCTGCATCAGAGGCAGAGATGGGGCCAGGGCCATCGAACAGTTATCAGCTGCCTTCGGAGTCAGACATCAGTGAGGCAGATGAACAGCTGGAGCCTGTTCCCAGTGTGCGCATGCGCAGTTGCCAGACGAAGGGAACAGCTAAGGAACAAGGGTCGACTTGGGAGTAAGGCCACAGGTGGATGGTGAATGGACCCTCCCATAGGGAATAAAAGAGGAGCAAAAGGGGAGGGGTGATTGCAGGAGACAATTAGTTCATTCCTGCATTCTTGTCAAGTATTGTGCTGTCTGAAAGACATCGGCCAGGCTGCTCTCCAAGCCTGATAAAGGTCGGTAATTGTGAGCTATCTTGAAAGACTGTGGGAGAGGAAAGACTCTGCTGGAGAGGAATTCACTCTAAATTAAATAAAAGGGGTTTATCGGGGCAAGGACTCAGCTTCATGCTTTCATGGGGAAAACCTAGGTCAGAACACATTTTTTTCAGTGGCATTATAAATACCAACTCTTATAAGCCAAGGACTACATGTACTCTTAAGTACATACAGTATTCAAGTGCCTCCTGGCTAACTAAGAAAAAAGCCACAATGATTATTGGCTAATGTTCCAGTCTTCTATGTCTCAATCTCTTTGCAAGGATTTTTTTTTTCTACGCCGAAAGGGAGTTGCAGAGAAAACTGATTGGTGGTAACAGTGACAATACCTGTGATGCGTTGGATCCAAAGGTGGAGATGTTTGAGTTCTCCCTCCCAGAAAGGGTGAGCCCATATTCGGAACCTCCACTCCAAATTTCGCTCTACCTGTAATACAAACGTTTGGAATTGTTGAGCTGTTTCCATCCTTGATGTGAATAAATCTAGTCTTGTGACTGAATGTTTGTGAAATAGGAGGAGACAATATTTGCCAAAACGTTCGAAGGATTTCTGGTTCAGCAGTCAATCTCAGATTTTATAATGGAGAACTCTGAAAAAGAAATTTGCTTCAGGCATTCATCCATTTTTCATGTTCTGCTGATGAGTGAAAAAGAAGGTTGTTGCATTTGTGACAGGGCGAATAAAAATGTGAGGCTTTGTTAAAAGTTACATATGACTGGATTTAGCAATAGCAATAGCAGTTAGACTTATATACCGCTTCATAGAGCTTTCAGCTCTCTCTAAGCGGTTTTACAGAGTCAGCATATCGCCCCCACAGTCTGGGTCCTCATTTCACCCACCTCGGAAGGATGGAAGGCTGAGTCAACCTTGAGCCGGTGAGATTAGAACCGCTGAACTGCAGATAACAGTCAGCTGAAGTGGCCTGCAGTACTGCACCCTAACCACTGCGCCACCTCGGCTCTTTTATGCCTGGGGATACCCTGGTCAGAGCTGTCTGTAGAGACCCTGCCCTTCTCTTAGTGATTTATTTACCTATGTTCTGAACATACAAAAGAAGGTCAAGTACAGGCAGTTCTTGACTTACAACCATCCGTTTAACAACCATTCAAAGTTGCAGTGCTGCTGAAAGGGCAACTCACAACTGGGCCTCAACATATGTACAACCTCCAGGCATGATTCACTTAACGCCCCCTTACTTTGGGATGGAACTTCCAGCCCCTGCATGTGGTCATAAGTCAAGAACTATCTGGACCTGAATTAAGTACCTTCTTAATTTTTCACAACATTTCGGGAAAAATTCTGATCGGTGGGGGAAGATGTTTTGAGAAATTAAATGAAAATGAAGCTAAGATCCAGTTGTCTGGAATATACTCAAAATGCTCTGTCTGTAGGAAATGATAATGACACGGTACTGAGACCTTAGCAGCTGCCAAATGATTCTGTCGATCCATCCATGCTAGAGCATATACCGTATTTTTCGAAGTATAAGACGCACCTTTTTTCCTCAAAAAAGAGGCTAAAAATCTGGGTGCGTCTTATACATCGAATACAGCATTTTTGCCTCTTGAAGCCCCACCCCCTTCACCAAAATGACCATACATACCCTTATGAAGGCTTTCAGAGAGCTCCTGGGGGCTGAGAAGGGCAGAAATGAGTAAAAAATGAGCCAGTTTTTGCCCCTCCCAGCAGCACTCTCTAAACCTCCATAAGGCTATCCATGCAAGTCTTTTGACAAAACCCGGCCCGTTTTCACGAAAAATGGGCTGTTTTTTGCTCGTCCCTCCCCCCTGGCGCACTCTGCAAGCCCCCCCCCCAGGCTATTCATGTGTTTTTTTAAAAAACTGGGGCTTTTTAGAAAAACTGGGCCCGTTTTTGCAAAAAAATGGGCCCATTTTTGCAAAAAACGGGCCGTTTTTGAGAAGTTTGCAGAGTGCAAAAACTTTTTTCCCCCTTTCAGAAAGCTCTTTAGTTAAAATGATTGATGAGAATTAGATTGATCAAGTGCTGTCCCAGCAGAAACAAAGTCTTAGGTGCTGCAGATTGTCAGTGATTTCTTTGTCCAGAACATAGATAAATACACCTGGAAACATCTACCTACCTACTTACTCTCTATCTCTCCCTAATTACCTACTGTATTTCTCTCTCTCTATCTCTCTACCCCTCTATCTACCTACCTCTACTGTATTTCTCTCTCTCTCCCTATCTACTGTATTTCTCTATCTCTTTCTATTTCTCTTTATCTATCCCTCTACCTACCTATCTACACCCTCTCTCTCTCTCCCTACTTAACTACTGTATTTCTCTCTCTTTCTTTCCCTCTCTATCTCTATCTACCTACCTATTTTTCTTTAAAAATTGCCTCTTCAAAACCTTGCTGCATCTTATTCTCCAGTGCATCTTATACTCCAAAAATGTGGTAGCCTCTCTTTAGATCAGGGGTGAAATTCAGCAGGTTCTGGAGAACCGGTAGCAAAAATTTTGAGTAGTTCATAGAACCAGAAAATACCATATCTGGCTGGCCCCATAGTGGGGTGAGAATGGAGATTTTGCAGTATCCTTTCCCTGCCACGGCAACCAAGCCACGCCCACAGAACTGGTACTAAAAAAATTGAATTTCACCACAGTTTTAGATGTCCTATGAATTGTGTAACTGCAATCACCCAGTTGTCATGTCTGAAGTCTCTTGCCCACAAGGATCTACAACGGCATCATTAGTAAGTTTAGCAGTTCTAAAGGTGTGCCACCTCCAGAAATGCTAAGCTAGACAACAAATGCTATGAGAAACAACAATAGGAATTGAACTGAATTGAATACTCTATTTGGCCAAGTGTGATTAGACACACAAGGAATTTGTCTCCAGTACAGATGCTCTCCGTGTATATGTTAACCCTGAAGCTGGCCCGACTGAAGCCATCTTAGAGCAATAGCAATAGCAGTTAGACTTATATACCGCTTCACAGGGCTTTCAGCCCTCTCTAAGCGGTTTACGGAGTCAGCATATTGCCCCCAACAACAATCCGGGTCCTCATTTTACCCACCTCAGGAGGATGGAAGGCTGAGTCAACCCTGAGCCGGTGAGATTTGAACAGCCGACCTGCAGAACTGCAGTCAGCTGAAGTAGCCTGCAGTGCTGCATTTTACCACTGCGCCACCTCGGCTCTGTTAGAGGCTTCAGGGTTGCCACAATGGTGATAGGGAGGGGGGAATAGAGACAGTTGGAGTTCTGTAGTCAAAACAAAATAGTTTCCCTTGAGAACCAAGGAAGTTCCCACAGGTGGCTCAAGGAAGGAGGAGTGAAGTTTTCAAGCAACCGGATAGCACCATAATTGAACCATGTGATGGATTGTTTGAGAAAGGGTAGAAAAACTTTTATGTTTAATTAGGTGAAAATCACGGGAAGTTTCAGAGTCGGTTTCCACCAGTTTGTGCCAATATGAAATGCCCAATAAATCTGCTTCCTTCAGAATTCTCTTTGCTATGTATGGGTTTATTACTTGGAACCTTGATAGTATATGCAAAGTAAATAATAACAATAACAACAACAACAATATCAACAATACCAATAAGAGGGGGGAATAAGAAAGATAATAATAAGGACAAATGATAATACTACAGTCATACTACAGGGGGAAATGCACATAGACATTAGACAATACTGTGAGAATTGTCCCCTCAGGCCAGGGGTGGGTTTCAACCGGTTCGCGGTGGTCCCCGCGAACCGGTTGGTCGGCGAACCCGGAAGTAAGTAACTTCCGGGAACGGCGAAGGGCCCACCCGCCCGCCCGCGCTCCTTACCGGTCTTTGAAGGCTTCTGCGCTTCCACGCAGGCGCATGGCACATACAGCGCCTGCGCGAGTCTCCACGAGCAGCTGGAGCATTGCGCAGGTGCTAAGACACATGCGTGAACTGCGTGCGTGCACGAGGACACCGCCAGCCCCGTTCCAACCGAACCGGTTGGAACGGGATTAGCAACCCACCCCTGCCTCAGGCCATCACTCTGCTGTGCTCAGCAGAGTGATGGCCTGGGGGGAAAAACTGTCCTTTGTGTGGGGGGGGGCTTGGGATTAGATGGGCCATTGGACTGAGCCAGTTGATTCTTGATTTCTTAATCAGCTGCTGCCCGTATATGTGGGCCCCTACCACCCAAAATTCCTAGTAATTTGCCCATGGCTAGAGCCAGCTTTAGGCTAAGGTCTAGGCACCAGCCTAGGATGTGCATCAACACCATCCTTCCTTCTGAAGCAGGGCTGTCAAACTCGTGGCTCATGGGCCAGATGTGTCACATGCTGGCCCAGAGGTGGGTTCCTGCCAGTTCGCGCCAGTTCGGTAAAACTGGTTCATCAAATCTACCAAACCGGTTAGAAGAGGTTCCACCAGTGGACCCAGAAAGCAGGCCACACCTACAGAAGAGGTTCCAAAAAATGTTGAAACCCACCACTGACACACACACACACACACACACACACACACACACACACACACAGACTCACACAGAGAGAGAAAGAGAAAGAAAGGAAGAAAGAAAGAAATAAAAAAAGAAAAAAGAAAAAAGTGAGAGAGAGATGAAAGAAAAAAAGGAAAAAGGGACAGAGAGACAAAAGGAAGGAGAGAGAGGGGGGGGAAGAAAACACATGGCCAGGTCACATGGCTGGCAAGCCACTCCCACAAAGGAGGCCACACCCACAGAGTAGGTTTGAAAATTTTTTGAAACCCGCCACTGTGTTGGCCATACCCACACCTGGTTTAGCGAAGGGGGGAAAAGTTCGTGACACTGCCGTGACGATGTGATTTTGACACCCCTGTTCTAAAGCATTACTAAAATGCAATGTTTGCATTGGCAACTGCCAATGCCATCCATGAATGTGAGCTAGAAGCATCATATCCTCTTGACTGGCACTGCCCATGGCTATGGACGTTGACTTCCAGCTTCGGTGTAAGGCTCTAAATTGAGAGAAGGTGCTACAAATGAATTCTAACCTCACAAAAAGCATGGCAATCATTGATTACCAATAAAAGAATATTTAGAGAGGATCACAGAGCCAGACAGACCAGCATGCTGGGTCCTCAGACAGAGACTCCAGGATATCAACCAGTGGGAAAGACTTCTATGAAAATCTCGTGGTGCTTTTGCAAAGCTCCTGGACATATGGAGATCATTATAGTGGGTGAGTCAGAAATTAAGCCACTGGACGGTCCAGCTGCCAGCATTCAAGCTGCTGGAAGGTTGGAATACAAGACAATTGTTTTTGAAACCATAAGGGATGGTTTCCAAGGAGATCACTGTGTCATAGGATTATGGCAGTGGTTCCCAAACTTGGCAACTTTAAGACTTGTGGACTTCAACTCCCAGAATTCTGGGAGTTGAAGTCCACAAGTCTTAAAGTTGCCAAGTTTGGGAACCACTAGATTATGGGATTGTTTCTGGTGTGTGTGTGTGTGTGTGTGTGTGTGTGTGTGTGTGTGTGTATGTGTGTGTGTATAAGTGTAAGACTTGTCCACAAAGATAGAAGCAAAAGACAGAGTAAGGGCTAAAGCAGTAAGACAACGGGAACTGTATTCTCTTCAAGCATGCACTATGTTCTCAGTGATATAAAAAATAAGCATACTTCTTCCTGCTGTGAACAGCATTAGCAAATTAAAACCAAACAGCCATCCAGGTTTTGTAACTTTCTCTGACTCATGAATGAGCCTCCGGGATTCATCTTGACATCTGTAGGTTATAGAGAATTTACCTCCTCTTCTCCCCTTCCCCCTCCGCTTGCCCAAAAAATCGAAGGACATCTCTGTGTGAAAATGAAGTCGTCACAAAGGAGCAATTCACATTCCTGCAAAGATAATGCAAACTTTGTCAAATGTGATAGCAAATCAACTTCCATATCTTTTTTTTAAGTTTTATTGTTTTAATTAAACAAAAACACACAAAAAATCATCTTTCCTTACATCTTGTAGAAAGCATATTGATTGGTTACAAATACATTTCGTGCGTTTCTTCCACAATCATTACATATACTTCATTCAAATTGAATTGTACATTTTAAATCAAATAAAATTTATGTATTTTACTATCACTGTACCACAATTCTCTTTTAATTACAATTATTTAAACGTGCTTTGTTGGAATCCATCACCGGGAGTACGTGCAGGGCGGTCTCGGCTGCCTGGAACACGTACACGGGAATGGAGAGACATCGCACCGTGGGACGCATCGGGGACTTTGCAGCCTAGCAGTCGGGACTGACTACGCAAGCGCATGTAACGTGAGCTATGTGAGCAAGCTACACCCATACCTGCCCTTTCTCCTCCCTCCCCCCACCCTATAGCAATAGCAATAGCAGTTAGACATATACCGCTTCATAGGGCTTTCAGCCCTCTCTAAGCGGTTTACAGAGTCAGCATATCGCCCCCACAGTCTGAGTCCTCATTTCACCCACCTCGGAAGGATGGAAGGCTGAGTCAACCTTGAGCCGGTGAGATTAGAACCGCTGAACTGCAGATAACAGTCAGCTGAAGTAGCCTGCAGTACTGCACCCTAACCACTGAGCCACCTCGCCTCATTGCCATGCTGTAATATTTTATTTGTTTATTTGTAACATGTGACTATATACGCCTTTTGATATGCCTTTTTGATGACGCTGTAACTAACCTTCTCAATAAAAGAGGTCCCCGAAGTACATTCGAGGCCCTCATCCCAAGGAAACCGCGTCCGGCGTGTTCCTTATCCATTTGGTCCAAGAGTCATGAGCGGCCCGCCAGAAGCGGAGCGCCGCAGTGCTTTTATCTAAAATCATTTGTATTTAAAGAAACAAGCACCTACTGGTATTCAGTCGCAATTTCAATAAACCTCCAATAACATTACACCTTTATAACATATTCTGAAACAAAGCCAGTAAGTAAGATATCTAAGCATTCCCCCCCCTTTTCCCCCCAACTCACAATTTAAAGCTTATATCCAATTTGCTTTTACTAGTACAACACACACACAGAGACACACATATCATTAAACACTAGCCATTAACATTTCCTTGTTATTATAGTAGTTAACTAAAAATTATTTACTATTTATATCACCTCTCCTCTCATCAGACCATATCTTGTTTTGCCCTTTGGTTGGTTATTTATAGGTTATCATATATATCTATATATCTATATATCTATATATCTATATATCTATATCTATATATCTATATCTATATCTATATCTATATCTATATCTATATCTATCTATCTATATATATATATATATATATATATATATATATATATATATATATATATATATATATATATATATATATATTTGATGCTTAAATATCTTCTCAAGAGAATAATATATCCTGAGCAGAGATATTATTTATTTGCATCTAAGTTTTCTTTGGAACCTTACAAGGTAAATGTTGGATTTTTTTTAGAAATATCTGCAAGGCTTGTGCTTTGCAGAGTTGAACCTTTTAGCTTAAATTTATTCAATGGGGCAATTTTATTGCCCTAGGTTCTCAAAATTCCTCATTCAAATCAGTGCTACCAGTCTTTTAAATCGGTATGGATTTAATGCGTGTGAACCTCAGATATGTGCAAACCTCAGATCTGCCATCATGGAATCACTTCTATCTCACCCGTTATTGTTTATAAGCTCTTGCAAACGTATTTGCATTTGCTTTGATTTCCAACTATAGTACTATAGTCGGAAAATCAAAGTGTAGTACTTCTTGAAACAATTTCCATGCAGATTATCACTTCAAATGCTCTCTTAACTTAGCCCATCTTAAGTTCTTTTTATATATTCTTCCTTTAAGAATTCCACAGACTACCAGATCTTTCAACACCTCCCAAAACTTGGGTTCCACCACAAAACCGCGGTCGACTAAAGTGCGTGTCACTAAAGCGCGGTGACAAAACCGCGCCGTCAAAACCGCGCGACAACAGGGCGCCGACAACAGCGCACTGACAGAAGCGCGCTGTAACATAACCCTAAAAATAACCCTAAACCTAACCCTAAACCTAACTAAACCTAACCCTAAACCTAACCCTAAACCTAACCCTAAACCTAACCCTAATCCTAACCCTAACCCTAAACCTAACCCTAAACCTAACCCTAAACCTAACCCTAAACCTAACCCTAAACCTAACCCTAAACCTTACCTTAAGTTAAATCGCGCTTCTGTCGGCGTGCTGTTGTCTCCGCGCTTTTGACTTTCGCGGTTATGTTGTGCCACGAAAACTTGTAGTGTTCAGAAATCTTCTTAGATTTTAGTTCTATATGTTGCAATGGATGTTCCTCGTATTTTATGTCCTTAGGAAACCTGAAATGCTATCCAACAGTGACAGTTTAGATACCAAATGTTCCTGCATTGTATTTAGTACTATTTTAGAGCTCTGCAGGCCAACTAGAACTCCCCAATAATCGGTTTCTGCGATTTCTGCAGGCCAACTAGAACGTCCTATTAATCAGGGATGTGGTGGCTCAGTGGCTAAGATGCTGAGCTTGTCAAGCAGAAAGGTCGGCAGTTCGGCGGTTTGAATCCCTAGTGTCGCGTAACTGAGTGAGCTCCCGTTATTTGTCCCAGTTTCTGCCAACCTAGCAGTTTGAAAGCCTATAAAAATGCAAGTAGAAAAATAGGAACCACCTTTTGTGGGAATGTAACAGCGTTCCGTATACCTTCAGCATTTAGTCATGCCGGCCACATGACCACGGAGACATCTTCAGACAGTGCTGGCTCTTCAGCTTTGAAACGGAGATGAGAACTTCTCCCTAGAGTCGAGAATGACTAGCACATATGTCCAAGGGGAACCTTTACCTTTAATAATCCTTTACCTTTAATAATAATCAGTGGACATCACCTTCCATAACACTCACTAAAGAAGCACCAGATGGAAAAAAGATCAAAAAATTGGTTTTACTTAAAATGAGGATAACTTACTAAAACAAATTAGGGATCAAAGTCCAATGCATATAAAGAGATTATATAATGTATTAATAGAAATGGATTCGGAAACAGAATTAGTTAAAGACTGTATGATAAAGTGGGCATAAAATTTTGAAGAACCAATAATGTTGGATACATGGGAAAAGATATGGGTAAGAAATGTAAAATTTACACAAGCCCAAAATTTGAGACAAAACTTTTATAAGATGTTTTATAGATGGCATTTAGATCCTAAAAAACTGGCCTGTATATATCCAAATTTACAACCTAAATGCTGGAGAGGTGATTGCCTCAATGCTACATACTATCATATATGGTGAACTTGTAAAAAGGTAAAAGCATTTTGGATAAAAATATGGTGGATTATGCAAAATGTTCTTAAAAAAGGATAAAGCTTACCCCTCAGTTATTCTTGTTAGGTGTAATTACTGATTGTACAGTTATAGAGACTAACTTGATTTTGCATTTAATAACTGCAGCAAGACTGTTAGTGGCGAGAAACTGGAAGAAGGAAGATCTGCCTACTATTCAAGAATGGGCATTAAAAGTAACAAACCTAGCAGAGATGGGTAAAATATCAGCATATCTCAAGGAGAGATATAAACTGGAGTGGAGAAGATGGATTGACTATACTCAAAATAAATATGGGACTAAGAAATTCCAGATAGTTTATGACTGAAGATACAAGGAATGATATAATCCGTTTAGAGTTAGCCTAGCAAAGAGGAGTTAAAGCTCAAATGAAAGATGATACTAACTTTTTAAAGTTTATTTTAGAATATCTTTGTTAAAGATTTATACCCTGTATTGGATCTGGGAAGTCAGGGGGGGGGGAGGGGGAAGGTGGGGGGGTCGGGTTTGGGTGGGGAGGGTAGTGGGAGGGAGGTAAACATTTGTAAAAGTTTTTTTTCAAAAATTTTCAATTAAAAAAAGAAGAAGCACCTCCCCCCCACCCCAACAATTATTTAATTTTTCTCAACAAGTTGTTCAGGTGCCTCCCTGTGTTGTCATCTAGTCATCAGTGGCCCTATCAAAGGCATTTATCCTCCCAATCAATCGTTGGTGTTCTTTCCCCCTTTGTCTTTGGTCAGTGTGATCTGCTCAGAGCTATTCTTCTTCACATTGTGGTTGTGGCTTTTATGCCCTCTCTCTTCTTCCAAAAATCAAGGCAAGATGTCAGACGAAATCTGCACAATCGCGGTTCGTCACCACTGTTGCATCTTACTGCCGGATCAAATACAAAATGGCACAGTGTTTTCTGTTGCTTGCTTGACTGATCTTTTCAAAAAGCCTGAAAGAGTTCCAACATTCCCAGGCAGCCTCAGGCAATTGAACAACAGTGCAAGATCACAAAGTTGCTTAATCAACTACCAACAACAACAGTAACCCAATACTCTACAGTTGTCTCTTCAATCTGATTCCTTCTCTTCTCAGCACTCTGAATTATAGATCATACAGTGATCATACAGTGGCTTAGGAATTAAATAATGCTTGTTGGGCAGCATTTAGTTGTGCTACAACTTGCCTATCTGCACTTATTTATTTATTTATTTATTTGGCCCGAAGGTGCTTTCTTTCAAAAGGCAATGGGACTTCCTTGTTTTGCTCAACATGTTTCGCTTCTCATCCAATAAGCTTCTTCAATTCTGACTAAAGGCAGGAGAATGGAAGGATTTATGGAAGGAAGGATAGAAGGAAGGAAGGACGAACACAATAGAATGGAATGGAATGGAATGGAATGGAATGGAATGGAATGGAATAGAATAGAATAGAATAGAATAGAATAGACCTTGGAGATCTTCTAGTCCAGCTCCCTGCTAAAACAGGAGAATGTATACCATTTCTGATGGCAAGATTCGGGCTCTAGGTGTGGAACAGTAAAGAAATCTGCTTGGAAGAATCACCAAATACCATTGGTGGACTTTGTGGCCTGACATCTATCTTGCCAAACTGAAGCACTTCACTATCTACAGCAGTGGTAGTCAACCTGGTCCCTACCGCCCACTAGTGGGCGTTCCAGCTTTCATGGTGGGCGGTAGGAGTTTTGTCCGATACTGAAGCACTTTCCTTTTTTTTAATTTAATTGACTTTAAAAAAAAAATCATAGCATTATTTAAAATTTTTCATTAGGTTTCCGTAAAATCACCATTACTGTGGAACCGGTGGGCAGTTAGAAAATTTTACTACTAACAGAGTAGTGGGCGGTAGGTATAAAAAT